>NC_040899.1:15478420-15778420 GCF_900634795.4 Betta splendens | reverse complement strand
CTCTCTAACCAGAAAAACACGTTTCATCAGGAGACTCATCATATGAAGCTACGGTTTTTCTGGAGAAGGACTCATTCCAGAGTGGAGTTGAATGAGGTACTCTGCAGTAGAACCAGTTTTATAATTAGCCTGATGTTAAATTGAGTCATCTGGAAGATTCAGGAAAGAGTGTGATCCTAATTTATAACTGACACAAGAGGCAAAAATTTATAATATTATGTCCTGAATGTTGGCGTATTTAAAACACAAGAGAACACAACTCAGCCCTAAATACTGGAGGCCAGTGATGGTGGGCGTCACGCTGTCCACAGCAGCAGAAGACGATTATGGTCACTCAGCGTGTCCTTGAGTCAGGTGGGACTGTGGCAGTGACTCAGTTTATGGGACTTTAGTGACAGAACAATGACCCAAATCAACATTTTGCCTCAGTCAATCAAAAAGTTGTTTGCCTCCAGAGCTGCAGCTGCTGCACATAAAGCTTCTATAGATCAGCACAAACAAAACACCTAGAAAAGCCCAAACCCTCTGTGGGAAGAGGAAACTTTCACTCCACCTCCAGCGGTGACTATCATCAGCATCATTGCCAGAATGTTGACTGAAGATGCATCAACACACTCCTACACACTCACTTTCATGACATGAGCTACGAGATTTAACGTTTCTAAATATGAATCATTTGCTCAGTGATCTGTTTTCCTCCCTCCTGCTGGGGAATTTGTGAGACACACAAACACCCAACAACATGTTGATTAGCTGATGAACGTCTGTGGGTTTTCAGTTGTCTCACCGGACAAATACATCGACAGCACATTCAGACACATGTTGAATCTTTCTAGTGCTGCATACAGTTCATTTGCAAACTTCATTCACACCTCACAACAACAATAATAAGCCACATATGCTTCTAACCACCCCACACAAGTAACAGCTTCCTCAAACATAAGTTTGTTGACCTAACTGTGATATGAAACACACACACACACACACACACACACACACACACACACACACACACACACACACACACACATAGCGTACAGGAAACAGTGGTGAAGCCTCACGGGTTTGTTCTGCAAAGGTATGTGTCTTTTCCAGAATTAAAATGCACCAATGCTTGTGACGTGTGTGCACTGATCTCAACCAAACATCCTGTCCCGCTCCAGGACCCGAGCTCACTGACACATGCAACACGTTAATATCAAAATTTGCTGCTGCGCGTTCAGCTTCCTAATGCTTTTCTATGCTTGTTCTGTAGCAGCAAGCGTCCTGTTGATGAACGGACTAGTCCATCTGTCAAACAGGTTCCTGATGTGACCTTTGCTCAAGCCACCTGACATTTGAGTAACTCAACAACGGTAGCTGTTTTCTAGTTTGCACCAGTAAAGGGGCCGGTGACACCTTCAAAGTGCTGCCGCATTGAAAGCGCCTACTTCCCCATCAGCCCTACTACACACAGGCCACCAAACAACTTCTCCTCACCACACACGTGCTGCTGCTGGAGTCCTTCCTCCTCCAGCAAGCTGCAAGCTGCTGTTTCACTGTCTTAGATTTCCTTATTTTTTCTAACTTTCAACTTTCAAAGTTGAAAAAGTTTTTTCAACTTTTAGAAAGTAATATGTCAACATATGCATTTTTCGCATATACTTCTTTATATGCCATCTCTCTTGTTTACTGTTGTAAGCGAAGGGGGAGTTTTACACACCTGTAGCTGCTGCTGTATCATTTTCATATTGTGTCTCTGCAGGAAGTTCTGCTCCTGGGAGCGAGCCTTTTCCAGCTGAGACAGCAGGTTTGTGAACAGCACCGCTGCCGTTGACTCGTCGTTGGCTGCCGTGTCCCTGAAACACAGAACCCACGATCCAATCAAGAATAAGTGTAAAGCCCAGTGATTCGTTTCTGCATGCAAACCTCCACAACTGACTGCGTTAACGTCATCATCACTCTAACATGAAGCATCAGATGCCAACCTAGTCCTTTACGCCTAATCAGAACGTAGGCAATGGCATCATGTGCAGATTATACATAAGTGTCCTTTGACACTGTGTGATAACATCTGGCAGGCAGAGGAGGAACAGCATCCGGCTTATCAGACATCATAGTCGGTTCAGTCCTCCCAAATTAGAACAACACATTTCTCACTTGCTTCCAGTATCAAGACGTTTAATCCTTATGTTGCTGGGGTTGAAGTCAGAGAAAGCACCTCAGGTTTTACTATTTAACTTGAACATAATCTAATCACTTAAACTTGGTTGACACAGAGTCAGACTCACCAGTCCTGGGACTCGATCCAGCTGGCCAGAGTCTGTCGGATGTCCATGGGGAAGTTATCATCATACAGGTAGTCCACATGTTCCAGGAGTCTGATCTCCAGCTGCTGGATCTGCTTCCACTGGCTCATGCTGCGGTTCAGACAGAGCACGGATCAGCCGGTAAATACTAAGCGACGTATCGCCTCTAATTCCTACGCTGTGGTCCGTTACCTTTAAATATGATAATGATATTAAAAGATTCTTGTTGTTACATGAAGCGTCCCTGCGCTGCTCTCACTGACCATGTGCACTTGTTTGCCTCTAACTTTCGCTTTTGTGCATCTGTTCAGGAAGTGAGCTCCTCCCCAGAAAAAGCTTTACCGTGAATTCTCGAGAAACCAGCTCACCCAGTCAATCACAGAGAAAGGTGCGATTTACCGGTAATCACACCTCCGGCGCGGAGGCGTCACACTACATTCTACTTTCACTTGTTCATCGTTAGACATGTAAGACATGAAAGGCCTAAACACAAATGTAACAACCTATTATTATTATTGATAAAATCTTATTAACGAAAACGAAGCGGACTTGCGTCACAAACGTGTATGTAAAATTCGTGCTGTGTATTATAAAACATCTGAGGGCGCTGTGCACGATATAATTAAAACATTTGATTTAATTTAAAAAATCTCACTTTAGAAAACGCGCATTCTAAGAAGCACACTGTCACCCTGTGGTTGTGGGTGCAACAAACCGTGAACTTCCTGCTTCACCAAACATAGACTCGTAATAGTGAAGCGTATGTTTAGATATCTACGTCTCAGCTCAGACCGTCCTTTTGTTTGACGTCACAGCCGGAGTGGGGCCCCCAGTCCTGCAGGGGGCAGTAAAACCCATCTAGCCGCTCGCTGAGATGAAGGGTCAGAGGTCAGAGGGTAAAGTTGACTGTAGTGAAAACATGGTTGAGCACGCGAACGTCCGCGTGGTTCATCGCGGTGGCAGTAAAATAAACTTCAGGGAGCCTGTCATAAGCAGTGACTCAAGGTTAGTGTTCGTGTTTACTTTGGTAAGATGGTGAAGTGTTTATCACAAATTTGTTAAGGTTTTATTGGCCTGACAGCTGAAGCCGGTGCTAGCATTAGCTACAAAAGCTAGCTGATAACCGCTAACTTCTGTTCTGCTAACCGAACACTAAGCTATCAGTAGTAAGTGCAGATATTTTCTTTAACGGCAACCTAAGACGCACAAAGTGGAACATTAACGCAGATAATCGGTTGGTGGACGGTGTTTTTCTAACACGTGGTGCTTGTGGCAGGTTCCTGCTGTGTCCATCAGGCGAGTCTGTGAAAGTGTTCAGCACCTCCACAGAGGAGTGCATCCGCGACCTGCGGGGCCACACCGACCTGGTTACTGGTGTACTGATCAGACCTTCCAACCACCTGCAGGTACAGCTACACAGTCTGTTGATGAGAGCCACGCTACCCGAACGCCAGAACGCCTTCACTCCGGGTGTGTCGCTATGTGTTGCTCGGTTAAAATCTGGATGTGATCAGTGCTAAACTAATCGGTGCTTATGATGCAAACACACGTGGAAGCTCATGACTTTTAATGAAAACGTCAATGTGGTTTCCTTCTCACGTTCTTTATATCCATTACACTTATGTTAACATTACGGTAAGAGAATTTTCCTTCTTAGTAGATTCCTGTACTGAACTCAAATGATCCAGGGCATTGGTTGTAACTCTGCTACAGTGAACAGTTCTGTAAATGAACACTAAGCTTTAAAAATATAACAGTTGTTAACTTAAAACAATTCAAAGACTGGCCAGAACTAAACTTCTTTTAGTGGTAAGCGTGAATCTGTACATCTGTTGCATCTTGTTTTGTCTGTCTCCTGGCAGGTCTACTCTTCCTCATTAGACGGTACTGTCAGACTGTGGGACTTCACGGATGGCATCCTTATTAGAGTATGACTTAATGCATCTGTTTTTCCCTCTTATTTGCTCTTTCACTGCAACTTGTGCACACACTATCTACCTCATCTCTGAATGAACCAGAATCCATTCATCTGTCTGTTTACAGTTCCATAGAGGTACAATTATCACCATGTGCAGTTAGTCTCTACTAGTCTAAGATTGAGTTAAGAGGTTGGTTCTATTCTCTGTAGACACAATGTTTGACAGTTGTGGTGTTTTATATTTTTGCAGACGTGTGTCATTGGACAGCCAATTTACTCCATGTATACATCTGCACACCATAAAGGAATCCTTTTTATTGTCATCTCCATGGGGGCTGACAGACGATCCGGTATGTTTGATGACTTTGTCTTGTTGTTGTTGATATTATTGCTAGAGTGACGTGTGACTGACGCGATAAATGTTTACCACACCTTTTTATTAAATGAGTTTTGTGAACCCCCAAGATAATTAGACTTTGCTTAAATGGCTTCAAATCATTTTATTCTAGTGCCTTCTCATCAGAACTGCATTTGTTTTCTATGAGGGCTAGGGGCCGCCAAAGACCAAAAGTGTGAAGCAGTTAGGAATAGAAAGTGGGTGAGAGGCCACTGGTTAGAACTATCCAGCAGGTTGATGTATCTCTCGGTGTGTATGTGTGCAGAGCTGTTCCAGCTGGTGGCAGTACACCTGCCCCAGAGCGGAGAGCAGCTGGTGGAGGCCCGGGAGGTTTCAGCTGTGCTTAGCTATGTGGACTCCAACCCAGCAACCATTTCCTTTGGTAAAGGGGTATGTACATCAACAATTCACAACTAACGACTAACTAACGATTCAACTAATGATTATAATAATAATCGATTAATCTGACGATTATTTTAATAATTGATTAATCGAATTGATTGGATACAAATAAAAAATATATATTATTTGATGTTTTGCTTATTAAAAAAACCTTATCAGTGTTTATTTTTGACTACATTTTGATTTCAACTTTTTAAATCTTAAACAAAACACAAAATCCAGTGTTTGAATAATAAAACTTCAATATCCAAAATATAAATAAACAAAGCAGGCATAGAGTTTTGTTCCAATGTGAAGATCTACAGCAGCTCCAGTCAATCGTACGCTCTCCTGTGTCACCATAGTATTTACAAATCACAAACTTTGTGACCTGCAGGTTATTGTTGTCTTTGTTTGATATTTAATGCTCATTAAATTAGGGCGCAGCCTTTCAACTGATGATGCTTGGTTTGTTTTTTCCAGCATTTCGCTAACTGCTGCATTATTTTGCCGTCACGCTGCGCAGTAAAATGAGCAGCCCGACTAATCGGTAACTGAAAATCATTATCGATCAACTTCCGTCATCGATTATTATCAATTTGTCGAATCGTTGTCGCAGCCCTAGCAGACAGTATTGCACACGTTAATGTTTCATTACTATAAGTCTCTTAGAAGACTGATCTAGTGTTTGGTCTTTTTACCTGCATGTTATCATTCAACAGGGGGAATATATTGCCTCAGCTACAGGTTTTCAGCTGGAGGTCTTCTACTTCAGGAAACAGAAATCATACAGGTAAGGTATCTTAAAACCTATAAGCAAAACCACTACTCAGGTTTAGAATGCACGCATCCAAAGTGGCCTTTCCACTTGACTTGGTTGCACTACAGAAATGAAAGATTGACCACGTCACAATTCACAAACTATTTTTCTGACAGGGCGTTAAGGTTAGTAAAGCTGTATATTTTCTTTGTGGGTTTCTAGGTTTTTTCTTAAAGGAAACAACAAGAAAGGAGCCAAGAACACATTCACATGCGTCGCCTGCCATCCACATGAAAACTGCATAGCCACAGGACATGAAGACGGCAAGATCCGCTTGTGGTGAGTGTAGCAGCCACATGGACTTGAAGCTCAACCCTGAGTGTAGTCTAAACATCTGCTCATCACTTTCTTCTGTGTGTTGTGCTACTTTTGTATTTGTAAGTCAGGTTCCATTTTGCTAAATGTCTGTGAAATGCACCAGGTTTGACTGATTTGTGTGACTGACATTGTTTTTAGGAGAAATTTCACCGACCAGAAGGAGTACACGTACTCCACCCTTCATTGGCACCATAGTGCTGTCAGCTCACTGCGCTTCACGCCAGAAGGTACACACAGGCTGGTTTGTTCCTACCATGAATTCAGTTGTGTTTGCATTTACTCTGTAAGAATACTTGCACTCTCAGTACAGATGAATACCCCAGAACACTGAGGAGCTCATCTATACACAAACACCAGTCAAAGTCATGAAAACCCACTTAATGTCTGATTAGGCTTTCAGCCGCTGTTAGTACTGAAGCAGCAGACATCAGAATGACTGCCACACAAAAACACTGAATCTACGTCTCCTTTCTGCTTTTTAGTTTTTACGTTGACAGTGTTCATTTTGTCTCACCAGGTACCAACCTGCTGAGTGGAGGGGTTGAATCGGTGCTGGTCCAGTGGCGATATAACCAAGATAACCAGCGGGACTTCCTCCCTCGCTTGGGTGCTGCCATCACTCACATCACCGTCTCACCTGATGGATCGCTATTCTGTACCTCACACAGTGATAACAGTAAGGGGTTTAACCTATCGTATTCACTCTGATGGCTCACAGTGACCGTGTGGGGGTGTGTGCAGATTTAATGTAAAGCTGACATCTATCTGTTCCTTGTTTTTAGAGATAACAGTCATACAGAGTTGTGTCAAAGTGTCAGCTGTGATCCAGGGCTTGGTCAAAGGTGAGTACAGAACGTGGTGGCAGCAGCACGTACGTGGATCATAAACGCGTCTTAAGGGCTTGTAAACAATGCATAAACCTGTAGCACCAGTAAACTACTTACCCAGGGCGTTAACACAGAAGAGAAAATAGAAATTGCCAGCATAGAGCTGTGCATATTAACATGGAAACTGGTTGATTTTTCTTTTGCTGCAGGAAGAAGTATCAGGACAGACTTAATGGTGGATCCATGCAGCAAAGCTCTGGTGCTGAACGGAAAACCAGGTCACCTTCAGTTTTACTCTCTGCAACGGGACAAGCTGCTGTACAACGTAAGCAACGCGGCCTGACGTTGGCCGAGGGCCTGACCATGTGACACATATCATTTGTATCGTGACATTTGTCATATGTGTCAATAAGATCTAAGTTTGCCACATAACAGGTTTCTACATGATGCGTTTGTTTGACCTCCCTGTACAACGTGGCAAAGAGACCACATTATACTTTTTGACTTAAAAGTAACTTTCTTTTGCAAACGAGTCCTGAGCCGAGCCACCACCTACACACCTGAACCCCTAAAGGTGTTTAGAAACGTATTCAGTATGGACAAAAATGCTGTGACCAGTTAAACTAATGCTGATGCTGATGTGTGTTTCCTGCAGCTGGACATTGTGCAGCAGGAGTACATTCATGAGTTGGGCCTAGAGCAGATGGAGGTGGTAAAAGCAGCCTTCAGTCCTGCGGGAAACTGGCTGGCAACAGTGGAAGAGAGAAAACAAAGTGCAACTGAGGTGGAGCTTAATTTGAAACTATGGGAATTCGACCAACAAACCCAAAGGTACACGATTTATATTTCCATGTGCTGGCGTCTGAGAGATTCCAGACTGGTACATTTAATAACAAACCGCTCCACACTGTATTTAGTTTTGTAGGTATGACTTGTCTTAGTTCTTTTTGTTTTTTCCCACCATGATCCCCTACCATCGCCCTGTAACGTGCCAACGGAATCACCTGCAGTTTTGTGCTGAACACGACCATCTCAGCCCCACACGAGGCCCAGATTACAGCCATGTGCTTCTGCCAGGCCGCAGACAGCCAGACCACCATGCTGGTCTCTGCCAGCAAGGAGGGACACTTCAAAGCTTGGCAGCTAGAGCCAGCACACACAGAGGGTGAGTCTAACCACGAGCACTTCAACTGTGGCCCCATTCAACATTGGGGTTCTCTGTAGTGTTAATGCAAGCATCTCAAATTCACTTGAAGAGAACTATGTGCTTTTTAAGTAAAGCACAGATTCCTCCAGACACAAATGCTGCAAAACGTCTGCTTGGTAAAAACCATTGAGTTACCCCCACACCAAACCCACTGCCGTCCTGTCGGAGACATCCCACCTCTCCTAGAGAGGGTTTGAGCTTTTTTTCAGATCAGTCCCCCTAAATGTGACCCCCTTTTTAGAATTACTTTACTTACTTACTTACTTTTTTAAGTTACAAATTAACAGGTTTAGTGTTGATCAGCAGCAATTTCAGGCCTACAAACACTCCACATGACATAGGTGATCTATGTTCAGACACATTCAGCGACAGCACAAATTAAAGGGGGTTAATGATTCTAGAGGCCCCAAAGAAACAGAAATAAAAATCAATGTCTAAAGCAAACTGAATTTAGAAAACTGCTACAGCTCTGTTCTCGACTTGTTTAAAGTACTTTAGGCTAACTGTCTTGTCTGTCTCGCCTCTGGAACGGTTTGGCAGATGAAGGTCCTTCCTGGTCGTGTGGTTTTGTTGGAGCCTATCACGGGCTGGTGCCCGGGTGCTGCTGTTTCTCAGCTGACGGCTCTCTGTTGGCAGTCGGCTTTCAGGAGGTGGTGACTGTGTGGAGCCCGGTCTCCTGGGAGCTACTCACGACTCTGTCCCAGCCTCCAGGAATTATCAGGTTGGAGCATATTCATGCAAGAATACAACAATGGTGTCTGAAACTAGTGCTATAATATTACTAGTAGTAAAAATTTATAACAAAAGTACATAATGAATAGGTTTAACGTGAAGGCCTCTCCTTTCAGTCAGATCACTCATCAATTTTATTTATTTGTGTATCTGTTGTGGATGTGTCTCGACGGTTCAATGACTTTCTGAAGTCCAGAGTTGTTTCTCTTAGCAAACGCTGCATGAATAAGAAGTGCAGTTCCACAGCGATGCTGGAGTCTCAGAGCTGTTGGCAGATGTCCGCTCTGCTGAAGGAGGGGCCTCAGGTCACCGAGGACATAAACTACTACTGCTGGTTTTTGTACCACATTTTCTACAAAACATAGTCAGCCATTGATATGTGCAGAAAGGAAACACAGATGCCTTGCAGTTTTTCCTACAACTAAGGATTCACCAATAAAAGTAAACCACTTTATGCAGCATGGCTCTGAAAACTCCATCACACTCAAAGATTCTGGCATTTCCTGTGTAAACTGGAAGCTGTACAGATGCTGTAGAAGTAGAGGATTAAGATGAGTGTTGATAGCTGCAGGACTACCACCTATGGGACGAGGACATTTAACGTCAGTGGCCTTTATCAGAGAGCTGATGAGTTCAGAATAATAGTTATTCTTATTATTTTTCTGAGTTATTTAAATGAACTGATACTTAGCCGCCAGTCTGAACTGTTAAATGCAGATTATAAAACTCTTGGCACTTCTTACTTTTAGATGGAGGGTGTTCGGTTCCTGCTTGCATCAAATCCCTAAACTGAAAAAGTCCTTAGAAGCTAATCCTGTGAAATATGTTAGGGTGTGAGGAGCTGCTTGGTTTTAGGTGGCAGCAAACAAAAAGAGACCTTTTCCTTCTTGTTTTGGCACTTTTAGGAATCTTTGTTTTGGGCGACTAAGCTGTTCCAAGTATCTGCTGGGGACGATCTCCAACAACATGCTCTGCTGCTGGAACCTCCTCACCTGCTCCTGTAAGAACTCGTCATCTGTGTGCGTTTGAAGTTGATGCCGTCAGACGTTCCTTTTTAATCTAACTGCATGGCTGTGTGTTTGTCTGGCAGTGGAGTGGAGCACCTCCATGGACACCAGCCTGCTGCTGGCCGACCCCCTTTCTGAGAACATGGCTGCCTTCTGCAGCCAGGCTGGATGCACTGACTGTAAGCTTCATGGTTGGGACGACATGTCACATTTAGAATGATTACATTGACACCCACAGCACCTATTGAAACAGCAGACCATATCACTTTAACATCCCTTGTGCATGTGTTTAAACTGTCAGCTGATCTGAAATGCTCCTTGTTTGTCGTGTTTGTTCTGTTCCAGTGTTTGTTTTCAAGCCCAGTGAGCCTCGGCCCCTGTTTTCCCAGAAGGCTGTGTGTTCAGGGAAGGTGACCCGTGCTGTCTTTGCTCCGAGGGAGGAGATGTTGGAGAGCTGTGAGGAAAGCAGCCAGTGGCTCAACCATTCCCAGCTGTACTTCTTTAATCAGAACATGGTAATCAGTCATGTTGTGTTATATGAGCAGGGGAGCAGGCAGAATGTAACGTTATGTAAGGATTAAATAATGCTGACGCTCCCATTTAGCTACAGACCATGAACTGGGTCAAACACTGTGGGGTGTTTGGTTTCGTCCCAGAGATGAGGGTTAAAGGGGTCAGAGTGGGGGATAATGGGGTGGAGGTCAAGGCCCAGCACAGGCCAGAGTCGACTTGAAACTGGGCCAGAGATCAAGATGCAAACTTAAACAGGGGCCAGGTGGTTTTTTTTCTTGTGTGTTCATTTTGATGAAATGATGCAAACTCTTTCAGGACCTTTTGTCATTTACCACTAAAGCAGAAGAGGACAGGCTGATGGCCTCCAGCAAGCAGGTAGGACATCACCTGTCAACAACAGAGGGGTTGCACAAACACACTCACAAGTCACTTCAGGGAGACAAACCATCTGTTTGCTGGGCTTCAGTAGTTGTCGTGTTCTAAACGAACAGTTTCAATCAAGCTGCTAAACCTTCTGAAACCCCTTTTTTTCATAGTTTGCTAAAGACCATGTGATGATCATTTTATTTCTTTCCATTCTTTTCTGAATGAAAACATCTGCTCTTTCCTATGTTTCTTTCCTAACATTTCTACTTTCCTTCTCAGCTTATGATAGATGACAGTGTGGCCATGACACCGTTCTACCTGTTACTGGGGAAACACCGGCAGCAGGAAGGAAACCCAGAGGCAGACAGCAGCCTGCCAGTGGACAGAGCAGCTCTGCCACAAGGCACTGTTGCTATGAAGGAGGTCAGTACTGGGCGTGCCCAGGTTGGACCTGGTTTTGCTGAGCTATTACAGAGTTACCCTGTCTCCTTGTTTCCTATTTGTAAAGTGTTGCTATTGTGTCTTGCAGCTTCTACAGACGCCAGCCCACGTCCTGCCCTCCACCTCTTTCTTATGCTCCATGTTTGTACAGTCTCTGCTCATCTCCATCACAGACTCCAGGTCAGTAGTTCTGTTAGGGCCTAATGAGTTGAAAGTTAAATAATACAGTACAGTTCTTTTGTCAGCATTTCTCAACACTAACACCACCTGAAACTCAAGCAACTCGTGAATCAATAGTGTTCTGACTTTGGAAAATGAGGCGATGAAAATAAGCAGAGTCATGTTTCCTTTTTGCTTTCCTTGTGTTCTCATGGCCCCAGGGAGGAACACAAACATTCAGATGAGGAACTGGAAAGTGAGAAAGAGGAAGAGGATTCAGAGGGGGAAATGGACTCTAGCATCTTGCGACCAGAGCTGGGGCCTGTGGCTGCAGCACCCCCTCTCTCCAAAGCTCAGATTAGGGAATTGAGGAGGGTGAAGAAGCTCGACCACAGCTGGTGCACAGGTCTCCTAGACTCTTGAAAATGCCCAAAGACACTTTCTACTGGGAGTCTTCACCACATCAATGGGTGCTGTGGATGTCTTTACTCTTGCGATAGTGTTTTTCCCTCTGAAAAGAAATAAATGTCAATGTGTAACTAAATATCTCATTTAGACCTTGTGGATGAGTCTCTTCTGAAAGATCCTGTGTCAACAGCCTTTTGCTGCTACAAACTATGACATGACATCTCTCAAGTATTTTTAGTCATTATATATATTGTTTTTACTGTCATGTTGAAAAACATGCTTTGAAAGTGCACAGTGGTGAATTTACAGACAGATCCTGCACTTTTAAAGGCTTTAAATATAAACCATGATTACACATGCAACAACCTTCACCTACTCTATTCAGTCATGAATATTAATTAGAGTTTTTCACCTGAACAAATGTAAAACAAACACTGTTGTATACATGCACGTGTATGTGCACTCTTATTTTTCTATGCTTAACATTTATTAAAACGTGTAAACCAGGCCTTTGGCTCTTCCCTGACTCCTTTAGTGCTCAGGCAGCTTTTTCCTGTTGTGAGGACTCTAATGTAAATAGGTGAGTGAGGATTCTATCAGATGCTGTGAGCCATGACTCATCTGGACCAGTTGGTGCTTTTCCAAAAGCGTGAGACTGACTGATGCTAAAGAAATTGTAAAAAGAAGTCATGAATTAATATTTTTTTGCCTATTGAATGTTTTCCATGTTTTTTTTTTGAATGACTTTCTTTTGTTACCAGGACCTAGAAATGGTGAAGAAAAAGGTGGTGTAAGTAGCTGAATAATCTATTTTTCAGACTCGTGAGTCAACTTGTTTTCAGCGTTTTTCGGTTCCTCTATCAGGTGCTGTAACGGTTCCACTGCGGCTCCTTTGTCAGCGGTCAAGGTCACTTGGGGGCTTCGGTGATCCAATGGGGTCAAGGTTATCTAGTTCTTCTCCGTTTATCTGGCTCTTTTATGGACCAGATAGCGGCAGGTATATATTGCAGCACATCAGGGAAATGCTAAACCCTGGCTCTGTCTGGGTGAACCCTCACGGCCATGCTGTGGAGCTGATTTATATATTTAGTAAATGAGGTTTAGATTCTGGTTGACATTCTTCTTGCCATAATTAGAACTAGGCTGGTTTCTGTGTGTTATCCTAACGTCATTCATTCAGTTCTTGAATCAGGTGGGACAGCCTGAACCTCTGAATGTACTTTATCTCAGAAGTTGCCACAGATGCGGCGTGACCTAAAATCCTAGTTCTGTCTGTACGTTACACAAACACGGGGTCCGTCCGAGTGTGTGGTTCTTCAGGTATGAGCAGAAGCATGAGTCCGTTCAAACCTTCCTGTCTGTGTTTTGCTGTTGACACATCCTGCATTAAAAGCCTCATACATGCATGGTGCAGTGTAGCTTTCACTTACCAGAAGAGAATCGACTGAATATTTAAAATAGTTCAAAACATGTCTCTGATAGGTGTAATGTATTTGTTGGTGACTGAAGGCTAGAGTTGTTATTGGTGTTACAGGAAACTTTGAATAAGACTAGATTGAGTTTGATTTCAAACAGTTATATAACATGGATATGCATGAAGTGTTAAATCCTAAAGTGACCTCAAGGAACCTGTTAACCTTAGGCAGGTCAACTGGATGTCAGTCAAACACAGGAAGAGCATGTTTCTAGTGGGGGTAGTGCAGCGGGTGGGGGCTCTGACTTATGTGCTATGTGACCTTGCACAGCAGCGGCTGAGCCCAAAGCTAAGGGAACGTAAGTGCACAGACAGATGATTGTAAAGTTTCCTTTATTGAATGAACTGTATGCAGTACAAGCATAGCATCATTCTCTTACCCAGTGGAGTGTGATTATACCAGAACACAAATGATTCTACACACAATTTCAAACGTGTGAAAAAAAGACACAATGTCAAGGACTAGGTTTACAAAAACGTAAAAAAGACAAACACCTTGATACACAACAATTACTGGTACATTTTCCAATTGTATATTCATGTAAGTTTAAACTGCCTACTAATGTTATTTACATTGAAAACACAGTTAATGGCCACATGGCATATTCCTGAATCATCAGACCGTTCAAAAAGCTAATTTGAGGTTTTCCATAAACCTGCACGGGTCATGAGAACGAAGGTCCAGTTCCAGAGAGTCTGCTCCTTGTGGGACACCACACCTGCAGATGTTCTGACTCCCACCCAAGTTTTAGCGGAATGGACAAGAATTAGGCTTCTGTTCTCCAGTGTCTGGTGTGGATACCTGTTTCCAACCTAAATATTTCCCCAGACTACACTGGATGAGTTTCCATTGGTGGGCTGCAGCTGCTAACTGTCTGGACGTGGCCATGTGTATGTTCAACAAAGCTACATTACATTAAAGTGTCAGATATTTTAATGTAGACAGCTACTAACTAAAGCTACATTAGTTTAAGATACAAACAGTAGTTTGAGATCTTTAGAATAAAGCTAACTTCTCAGCATCTGTGATTTTAAGGTCATTATAAAGTTTAATCTGTTAAATCACCTCACAGGAAGAACACCATGAAACATATTAGCGCTGCAAAGCTAAATAATATGTCAGCACACGAAGGACACACAACAGGAGTAAACGGTTGAAGCTCAGAGTAAAAGCGCAGAAGCCCAGACAGAGGCAAGTCCAGGGTTTGTTGGCAGCTCAGCCGGAAGCAGCAACTGGGAGATAAGTGTTGCTGACTCAGCTCCCTGGCAGACTAAGGAGCGGAGAAGACTTTCTGAAAACGTTGTGCTAAGCATTTAAAGTATGTGCCCTAAAAACCACTGTGTGAACAGACCTGGGCCTTTCTCTGGGTGGGGGTGTACATACAGGTGGGGGAGGGTCAGCTCCTCAGCCTTGTGCAAAAGTCCTGATGAAGTGTCTGAACTCTGAACTTGCATTGGATGTAATGACAGATGTCAATCACTTAAAGTGCCTGTGTAACAACAAAAATCACTCTAAAGAAGTGAAACAAAAAAATCACAAAGAAACTGGTTCCATCTATCAGAAAAAGACAGCTAAGCACAGTGTCAGTGGAGTTAGAAGTATGTAGTCTAATTGTATCTAATTGCATGAGTGAACTGAAACCTGCTGTCCCCAACAAACAGCTGAGTGTTAATGTGTGGGACATGTCTGAGTTGGATAATGGCTTTCCCTCGCTTCCTTCTATGCTGCATATGGACTTTGACTTTGGTAACGGAGAGAACTATTGAGAAAGGTGCATAGGATTTATCTCTTATGGCACAATCAGAAGCGCATACAATACTGATATCATAAAAACCCATTAAACTGCGTTTCCTGAATAAATATGCTTAATCCCATAGCCACCTATTACACGACACTACATCCTAGCTTGCATTTGGTCACATCCACGGGCTGCTCGTCACACGTGCTGATGTGAGTTGATGCGTCTGAGACTAGACTGGCAGGCACAGCCGCAGCACCGCTGGCCTGGCCGAGGGTCGCCCATCCCACTAAACCCAGGCCTCGGTGCCTGCCTCCCTGCATCCTGCTCCCTCATTTTGACTTTGTTAGCAGAAGCACCTTTGAATCCTTGTACAGCAGGACCCATGCTGTAGTATGGTTGTACTGGTACAGTACAGCCTGATCCACTGATTTCTAACAACACCCAAAATGGGGTTAAGCCCAGCGGTGATGGACCCTTGTGTGACAGTGCATGTATGTGTTAAAGGCTGCAGAGCTCGGCTGAGTTCTTACTGTACATGCTGTAGAAATTCTTTATCTAACTTGAGCTACCCACTAACTTTTTCTAAAGCTTCACTACTACTACAACTACTATTACTGCTACTACTAGATTTTCTCTAACTAAGCTCTATACTCACCTCCTTCTGCTGATAATTCACGTTATGTTAATGGCTGGGTGTGAATACTAGCATTCTGCAGTGGTATTAGTTAAAGAAGATGCAGGGTCAGGTAAGGCTTGACGGATATGTACCCAGGACAGAGTCTCCATAGCTTAGACAGTGGTAGGCAGCGATAGGCTGTCTACTGTCTCCACCTTCTGTTCCGGCGAGCAGCAGAGAAAGAGGCGGCTTCTCAGACTTTTGAAGGCAAATCGGAAGTACATCATGTGACCCATGGCCACAAAGGACACAGAGATGATGACAAGCAGGCCGAAGGCTTCGGGGTTCGGGGCCAGAATCACCATGATGAAGTGCAGCAGGTCTAGGAGGTAATTCATGGAGTTCTGGACGCCGTTGATCACGCCACGCTCGGACTCGATCACATTCTCCTGGATGAGCTGCGTCACTGTCAGGTCAAAAGACCACAGGCCTGCGGGACAGCGAGCAATACTCAGGTCCAACACTCACATTACAGGAAGGTGGAACTGAAGGGAAGCTGTTGAAAGTTATTGGCATCAAAGGTTGAAAATATTGCTATGACATCCGGAGCAATTTCACACAGGTGGTGTGACATTCTGAATGTGTGGCACCTGCTCAAGTCATCTACAAAATCACCATTTAGAAAACTGCTTATAAACTTGCAAACAACCTCTCATTTCCTTCCAGTGACACTCATAAACCTCAACTTTGGACGTGACCTTACTCCACCGTAGCGGATGTTAGAGGCATTTAGATAATCAGATTCAGCTTACTCACCAACTCTTGCAGCAATGACGCCAGAAAACAGCAAAGCGACAGACATGTAGGACTGCAGCGGTGGCATCTCTTCAGCAGGAGCAGGAGTAGTGCTGTTCCCACCCAGGATGGTGGCTAGGCTTTGGTCAACCTCTGGCAGGCTCTTCTCTCCAATCAGGTGGGTGTAAAGGTCTTTGAAGGGTGAGACGCTGAGATCGAAGGGGCTGCCAGGAGCGAAGACGGAGATCACGCACAGCATTAGGCAGGACAGCTGAGCCACACCCGAGATGAAGCCGGTGCGGATGAGGCCGCACTTCTTGCGAACCCAGGTGAAGGCTACGGTGCCACAGATACCCGATATGGCCGAGGCCCCCATTAGCAGGCTGAGCACTGATCCGTTGAGGCCCTGTGTGTAAGCATAGCCCGTGGTGATGCAGTCGAAGCCCAGCACAGTCATGTAGAGGAACGCCAGGGACATGCCGGCGAAGAAGATGTTCTGGTTGTAGTAGGCCACCCAGCCGGCCTTGAGGGTGCGCAGAGGCTCAGTCACCTGGTAACAACAGCCCTGCTCCTCAGAAGAGTCGGGCTTAGCAACAGCCGAGGTTTCATTCATCAGTGGCTGAGAACACTCCTCGGGACTCTGGCTGTTTTCCACATCTATGAACAGCAGAAGGATGGAGAGATTCACGTGTGTTCACAGATCAGGACGACTGAAACCACACAAAGCCAGCGTACGGCCACTACCTGTCGGCAAACTCAGCTGTTTGAGTTCCTGCTGCTGCTCCTTCTGCCCCCCTTTCATCGCCAGCGCTGGCGTCTTCTGGTAGACCTTATACAGCAGAGCGTACTCCACACACATAGAGCACAGGTTCCAGCCAGAGATGAAGCCACAGCCAACGAAGTGGGAACCAAAGGCCATGATCTGACCCACCAACATGGGAGCCAGGATGTTGGTCAGCTGATCAATGATCCGCACTGTGGCGTTCATGTCTGTTTAACACAAAGGAACGCCAATAGTAAGTTATGTGCAGCAGCCAGCTGCAGCCTTCATATGTTTGGGAGAATGTATAAAACAGAGCCATAAGTAGATTTTCCTAGAATGACTAGAACAGCAGATTAAGAAAGTTCAACAGGGTTCATTTATCAACATGTGAGCAAATCTTGTTAATAGCTTCTTACACCTGGGTGCAGGGACATAAAAGCTACAAATGAGAGTGAGTCAGCAGCAGGGTTCAAAGTGTGTCCTACTGAACCCTTGTGATAGTGGGTCACAGGTCCATACACCGACCTGCCAGCTTGCTGCTGTCTTGACCTGCCACCACCACAACCCAGTCCCTCTGGATGGTAATGGCCATCGCTGTGCTGGCCAGGTTGGCAATGTTGGCGATGCTGATGACCAAAATGTAGCAAGTGGTCTGACGAACAAGACAAAAGGTTCCCATTTGTTCAATATGATAATTTACACTGGTCTAAAAAAAAAAGTGGCAACGTATCGTGCCACTCTGATTAAAGCCGTCAAATAACTGAATCTAACTGTAACTAGGAGAAAGATGAAACCCTGAAGAGAATCAAAAAACATTTTAAATATTTGTTTAATAACATAAAATGCCTTTTAAGAATAGTTTGCATCAGTTGTAGTACAGGACAAAAAGATGAAAGTATTTTTGATTCTATTTGTGTCATTTCCAGTTTGCAACGTTTTTTCTGATCTGTGTGCACAAAGTAATCGCAGCTCCCTTTGGCCTGACAGCAAAAATTCCACTGGTCTGGCCACATTTCTCCCTGTCCGTCATGTGAAGGGCCTTAGAGAACCTGCTGACTAGACGGCCTCCAACACTCTCCTATTTCATCAAACTCTGTCCACCTCCAAAGAATACTGTGTTCATGTGTAAACAAGTCTGTGTGGTTCACCGTCACAAACTCTGCTAATTTAACAGTGTGTTTGGAATTACTTGGAAGGCTTTGTTCCCTCCTCTGAAAAGCTAGCTCCTTAGTTTTGGTTCTGTCATTTAAAACATGTGAGTTTATTAAAAGGTTAGAAACAATAACAGCAACTGAAAAAAATGAAAGAACAATTGGCAGAGTACAAAGAATTAAGAGAATGTGTTGTTTGGTGTGGCCCAAGCCTCTGGCTCATTTTAGCAGTCAAAGGTCATGTGAGAACTGCATTCACGTCTTGAAGCTGTTCAAGCAGCCATAAACCATATTGACACTGAAGCTCAGATCAATAAAGGAAAGCAAGTTTCGATCCCAGGGGCCATGGTTGAGAATCTACAAAGTAAAATTATGACCAGATTGCTGTAAAACAAAGTCAGCACAGAGGAGATCTTACCAGAATCCATCCATTGTAGAGCTCCACAAGCTGCTCTTTGAACTGGAAAACAAGCATGAGGAGGATCCCACACAGGATGACGCAACTGTTCTGGGCAAGCAGCGAAGTCTGGGCCACTGTGGAAGCACCGGAACCAGAATTAGAGAAAGACAGCACATTACTGTGTGCTGAACTGGTTCATTAGAGTCCTTCCACAAGATGGCTGGACTCTCTCCCAGCACCCTCATCTTGTGCTCTGGATCAATTCTTCTGCCAGAGGTGAATTTAGCTGTGACAGTGAGACACTAGAAAAGCATGCATGCTCGTTCTGCACCAGCCTGCTGGGCTGTGACATCCCCTCACCTTTGAGTCTGGGGTTTTTGTCCACCCAGTCCCCAATGATGGCCCCCAGCAGCAGCACGGAGCCGGCCACCACCAGCCCGTAGACGGCCGTCAGCAGCAGGCTGTTCCCGTACAGTTCCACCAGGAAGACGGCCACGGCAAAGTTCCACATTCTGTCGCCCTGCGAATATGAATGTATGAGTTTGGAATGTGGTCAAGGTGCTCTGCTTTTAGAAAAATACATTCAGCTTCAGGGAAAATACTGTTGTTTGTAGGGGTTTATAAACATGTAACAATGCTATACATAGCACCACCATCATGATGAACATGTACAATAGATGTGCCATGAAGAGTTTGACTCACCCATGTCGACAGAGCGTGGCCCATGTAAATAAGAAACTTAGCTGAAGTGAAGAAGTCCCGCAGAGACTCTGTGGAGACATCAAGCTGTCAGCGTCCATTCATGGTCACACTCACACAGCCCGTCATGTGAAACATCTCAACACAAACACCTACCAGCGCATGTCTTTTTAGGTGCACAGTTATCCATGTTAGAGGGGTCCAGGTGGCGCAAACAGCCAAATGAGCGCAGGTTTCTGTCTTGACGCTGTCTCCTCTGTTAAAGCAAAGGAGGTCGACTCCCGGCTAATAGTGAACAATGAGATAGATGCAGTCGCGGCGTTTCTCCCCGTTTGTCCTTTCCAAACTTAGCTAACACTGTAGCTGAAGTTGGAAAGTAATGGCCTTATGGACCGAACGGCGTAAGCGGCAACAAGTCGAAGCTTGGAGCTGGACCGGACGCAGCTCGGACGTTCAGCTCGGCTCTGCTCGCGCTGTTGTCCTCCTGCCTGCAATATACCCCCGGCGTCACGTGACCCACGGAGCTTTACATAGCTTCAAAAACAAACGTGGCCCCTCCCCCCTTCGCCTCCCTCACACGCGCGTACGAGCCGCTTCAGCGTCGGTGAACGCGCCTCTTCCGTGCGTCCGCTGTTTACCTGCCGCTGCGGCTTCTATTCAGCGCAAACGATGAGTAAAACGAGCTCTGCTAAAATAAGGAGGCTGCTCACTTCTACCACAACCCGAGCAAAACTTCAGAATACGGAGAGAGAGCTGGAGGAAGACATAACAGTCATAACTTTATATTATTATTGTGACATTTTAGTGGTGCTGGCTGATATTGATCAGACGTGACTCTGTCTTCAGACTGATCCGTGTATTTTTGCTTTTGTCATTTACCTGCTGCGTCTGTGAAGCTTCAGCAGGTGAATATTCATCCCGCGAGACACCTGGTAATTCATTTCCCTCCATAGCGATAAAGCGTGAGGCTCCCGCCACCACACGTCACGTGGCCGCGGTGATTTTTTTGGGAAATGACACCCTATGCGACCTTGTGTCACAGAGTTTTTGTTACCTCCTCTGTATTGTGTATTGTGTCTTTTGAGTCATGTTAGCTGAGAAAAACTTCTCCATAAACAAATTAAGCCAGGTCCGTTATAGACAGGTTGATTTAACTTTGATTTCAGTGCAAATCACCAAAAAACTCATTTCAAATAGAACAATCAGACCTATCAGACTATAATTAGCTTTTAAAGTCACATTGAAAAAATTCTGCTGTGAATTTGAATTTCTACTATAATCTGATTATATCTGCATTCTCATTATTATCTTGCATTTATTATGTATTATGTATGTATACTGTTAGTTTATATTTGACTTCCAGTACTGACTGGATCTGAGAGGCAGTGGTTTCTACAGTAGAACAGACATTCCTAAAGTTCTTGCCTGAATCGATGTTGCACACATTCAATGCTTTCAGCCTATGATTACTTTGACCCGGTAAGGCTGTTTGTGAAGACGCCTGCACACAGTGGCGGACACAGAACACTGTACAACGCACGCATTGGAATGACTTGCATTTGTCCACCTATGTCAACAGAACAGAACCAAGGCTGCAATTATCGGCTGAGTTGATGAGAAATCCCTGGTCTGCATCCATAAAACACTACATGTAACAAGGCTAATATGAGTCTGTGCACTGGATTCTTACTGCTGATGGGATTGTGTTAACACCAGCACCCTGCATTAAACTTAAAGCCCTGCTGCTGCCCTCCCCAGTTTTTCAATCATCTCGACAGTGCAATGAAAGATAAAGTCAACAAAAACTGCTCCTTCAGGTGTCTAAATTCCCTCAAACACTCTCAAACTCACCAACATGACAAATGTTGAACAATCCCTTCATTCTCTGAGGGAGATCCAACTGGCCTTATCGTTATACCCAGAAGTGTTACAACATTCTGTGAAATATGACTTTAACTCAGAGCCAAATCCCTGGGGTTATAGTGAGTAAAGTAGCAATTATACAAATTAATCCTAGTGGGGGTGCAGTATACAGTATACAGTTAACTTAGCTCAGCTAGTAACTAGCACCATCTACTACACAGCAAATCAATAAAGATCAAATCATGTTTCTTCCATTGATTACAGTAATTGCACCTTGTGAAGCCCTTTGTGATTATATCTACGAAAAGTGCTGTATAAATAAAGTTTATTTACTTACTTAAATTGAAAAATTGCATCACAATGTTGCAGGGCAACCAGTGGTTCAAATGATGGTTATGAATGACTTTAGCCTTTGTTAAGCTAAGCTATTGGTGGTAGTAGCTTCAAAAGGTGCATCAGTCTTCGAAGTTTAAAGTATTGTCACTAATTGTAACTTTTGTGTCTGAGTGAAGCAGAGCGCATCAGAGAGCAGCGGGCTGATTGGACGCTACTAGTTCAGATTTGTGCGATAGATCTGGTCGCTTTCATTGTTTACATTAGCTGCTAGACACGGATGTCGATGGACAAAGAACAGGTGGGTGGGAACGCTCAAATCTTTTGTTTAGTGTCATGACCAAGCCCACAACTACACAGAACAACTACGACTGTACAGTTAATCAACATGGTGAAAGACACGTTCATGTGATGATGATTGTAAAATGATACACAGCAGCAGTTTCTTTTGTTTGGGCCCAGAATGTAAAGTGACCTTGTGCCGTCTCAAGCATGAGTGAGCAAAACTGAGCCTAACAAGCAACACAGGCACATATTTTGAGCCATGTGATAACAATAGACGCTTCTAACCGAATGCGATCTATTCAAGGATCACAGAAAGCTCTAAGCCTTCTCTAAGCCTGCACACATTGAGCTAGTACAAACACATTACCGCCACACTATTAGTGGGGCAGTGAGTCAGCCAGGCTCAGGTGTGTGTCATCATCAGTCGAGTGGCTGCTGTGTCATTTTGTGGCCATGTGAGCTTCAGGTGTATCTGCCCCACGGGATTCCCTTTGAGCCCAGCCATGGAACAACAAACCATGTTTACGTGGGTTAAATTTGTGCTTCCAGGTTAAAAATATGAGGATGACTTGCCTCCTGTGGCCCACAGTTGCCTGACGCTCACAGGCCACAGCTGAAGGGATGGAGGCAAAGGCGGAACGTGATCTCACCTGAACAGAACGCAGAAGGCTGGATCAGATTATTCATCTATTCTTCATGCAGGTCTTCTGTTCTTTGGCTGTTGCAGGAGGTAAATAATACCTTTAACACCTTAAGTTCAGGCATTTAAATAAGCTCTGGAGGCCTCCCACAATTTAATGACACTGGACACAAAAAGATTGCATTCACCCAAGAGCAGAGACAATGATCATTATTAGTGCTTTAGCACATTTGTGGGCCTTGTTCTTTGGTTTCCTGCAGATTTTGATGTGTGTCCCCTCTAGTCCACAAAACAAACTTAAAAGCTTACTGTTTGTGTCAACCTTGTTTCCAGGGAGTGAAATGAAAAACACCTGACAGCTGTTTTTGATCGATAGAATATTACAGTTCACCGCGTAACAGCTGAGGTCAGGCCTCAGACAGGTGTGTTTGTCCGTCACACTGCAGGTTCAAAGGCTGTTTGACCAGCTGTGGACCGATGTTTGAGTCATAGTGGACTTTACCAGGACCTGGCTGCTGCCAGCTCAGGGAATCTCAGGCACTCTAGGTAATGCTGGTATAGATGAGACCTTAACAGATTATAATGAGGGTCTGGCAGAAAAACAGAGCCGGTGACTGAGCTGCCTCTTGTTGGCATCATCATCAACCCAGGATGGCAATGTTCATTCTCTTTCGTTAGGATTGATCTGACTACTGACCTCTTTAAGCTTGTAATGGAATATTGCACGTGTGTTACTTTCAATGCAACTATTACATTAAGAGGGTAAACACCATTGGCACTATATGAGTATCTTAGCACGTTCACGGTAGCGTTAGCTCAAAGCACTGCTGTGTCTGATGCAGCAGAGCCTTCAGGAGCTGCTCACTGGTCCGAATGCAAACATGATGCAACGACAGAACATAACAACTAAGCCAATACAAACCGTGAAAATGTGCTCAGGTGAGTGGGCTAGAGTGCATGTAATGGTTAGTGTTGCACAGCAGCGTATAGGTCACACTGCAAGAATGTTGCCCTTCTAATGTCATGTCAAGTCTTAATTTGAGTCCATGTCTAAATTTAATCTAAGCAGATAATAAATAAGTGATGGCGCTTCTGACACTAGTGACATCTGGGATTAGCTACAGTAGCATTTATATCTGTGTGTGTAATGTCTATACTTTATTTTAATTGACTTAACACATAAAAGCAATACACTGATTTTCTGAGGAATCTCAAGTTCAGTCGTGTCAGTAAAATCCGCCCGCCACCAGGGGGCAGTGAATCAAATCCTGAACGTGACTCCATACCCGGAAAAGCTTTCAACGAAATGAACATGTGTTTACATACGCACTGAGGTGAACTAGTTCTAAGAGCGTTGTTAGTATAAGCGTTTAATTTTGTTGGGAAAGTATATTTTGACCTAAAATGTCTGCAAAACCCAGAGATGGCGATTATGTTGTTGAAGGACAGTCCGCGCTCAAGGAGGAACTGAAGCAAAAGGTAGCATTAGCTAAAACACGCTAGCTGCTCGGGTTCATGCTCATTCAACGTAATTAAAGTTAGATGCTTGTGTTTCGACATTATAACTAAGCAGTGGTTTAACATATACACGTCAATGAGGCAGCATAAAATTATAAGACTGTTTTTAAGAGGTTGACTAGAGTCCGTGAAGTCATTCGTTCTGTTTAACAGATCAAGGAGCAGATGGTTGTGGTGGACGAGCTTTCCAGCCTGAAGACAAACAAAGTGAGTAGACGTTTGCTGTTGCTGATACCAAACGTGATTTGTTTGTGCGCCTACATTAAATGTTTCTTCTTGACTTCATTATTTGTTGTGTAGTGTATTTTGTTTGCTTATATATTTTGTAATATTTTTCAGAAAGTCTATATCCAGCAGAGGAACAGCAACATATTCTTTCTAGCAGACAGAGCCCAGACACTAAGCTCAAGCAAAAGTAAGTGTAATTATGTGAGTTGAGCAAATATACTAAATGTCTCATTGGTTTAGAATGGAGGTGGTCAGTGTAACGGGTCTCTTTCCTGTCTCCAGAGAAACTGGATAAGATGAATAAGGAACTGCAGGATATGTAAGATCTCCATCTCCACTGCAACAATGTGTGGCATTTTTTGTTTGTTGAATCTGTCACCAACTCATTTTGAGTTGCACAAACCTTTTTATGAACATTTAAAGAGGAGAGGGCCTAATTCCAGCCAGGACCTGACCATTACAAATGCAAATCCCTATTTTCACTGTGTCTTGTCCTCCCATGTTCTTCACATGAGAGGCCGTCTTACACCTCAACCAGTTCAGGATAGGACTGGAAATGTCCTTGTGTGGAATGGGGAGATTTTTGGAGGTCTGACTGTGATGCCTGAGCAAAATGACACTGCTGTTGTCTCTCAGCGGCTGTCATCCTGCAACAGCCCTTCAGAGATTCTGTCTGTCTTTTCCAGTATACAAGGTCCCTGGGGGTTTGTTTACTACCAGAAGGCTGGAGACTACCTCTGGTTTGGCAGAGACTTCTTTGGCAGGCGTAGTTTGCTTTGGAACATTGTTGCGCAGGTCTTGATTCTGACTTCTGTGGCAGCTCATACCTCTGGGTCTGGTCAGTCTGCTTGGCAAGAGGTCCCAGCAGTTGGTTTATACAGGGTTGACTTGAAGGCAGCAGCAGAATCTGGCACAGTACAGCTTGAGGTCTACCCTTGGACTCAAGCAGGAAATCCTGTCTCTACTTGCATTGAAACTATATCAAAGTCTGTTCCTGACAACTGCACTACTCTGATAAATGACACAGTACTCTCGTCACCTGTTTGTCCTTTGAATATGTCCATCCCAGAGACTTTAAATGAACCAGAAATTCATCCAAACTCACATCTGTCTGCAAAAGAACTGGAAGAGATACTTGCGAGCAAAGAAAAAAAGGAAGAGGTGAACTATCTTACTCAAGTTCTGAGTGAAGCAGTAAGAAGGCGTGTTCAGGCCTTGCCTTTTGAGTTCGAAAGCACTTCATCACCTAATAATGGCCATGCAAGTGTTGCCATACTTTTCTCAGGAGGCATTGATTCAATGATTCTGGCTGCCTTGGCCGATCGTCACATACCCGCTCGTCAACCAATTGACCTTCTCAATGTAGCTTTCAAGCTACAGGACCCAAAGAAGCAGAAAGAGTCTGCAAGGAAACATAAAAAAATACATAAAAACAAGCCAGCCGATTTAAAGAAGGATGAACCTGCTTCACGGACATCGTGCCCCTTTGATGTTCCAGACAGGATCACTGGAAGAGCAGGTCTTAAAGAGTTACAGGACTTGAATCCTGACAGAAGATGGAATTTTGTTGAAATCAATGTAACACAGGAGGAGCTGCAGGAGTTGCGCCATGAGCATATCTGTCATTTGGTGCATCCACTGGATACAGTGCTTGATGACAGCATTGGATGTGCTGTGTGGTTTGCTGCAAGAGGGACGGGGGTCATCAGACAGGACAACAGTCTTCATCCGTTCACGTCTTCAGCAAAGGTAAAATACAAAGCAGAGACTTTGATCTCTGATGAACACTTTGAAGAGAGATGTGTAAGAGATCGGTAGTAACAAATACATATGTCTAACAGTTATTGAAATCAAGGGAATGCACTTGTGACTGCAGGTCATCTTGACAGGAATTGGAGCAGATGAGCAGCTAGCAGGTTATTCCAGGCACCGAGTGCGATTCAAGACTTCAGGACACGAGGGACTCATCCAGGAACTGGCCATGGAGTTGGGCAGGATCTCCACCAGGAATCTGGGCAGAGATGATAGAATTATTGCTGATCATGGAAAGGAAGCGAGGTAAAGAGGAAGCATGGACTGATTTTAAGTTGCTAATCAAATCTGTATTTTTGTCTGTTTCTTATGCTTTGTTGATCGTGTTTGCCTCCAGTTTATTGCGTGATGTAATTCGCTAAAAAATGTGTCTTTAATAAATGAAACATTAACATTTGCACTTTGAAGCCTGGTAAAAGGAGCTACATTTTTTTAAATAGGTTTATAAGTAATAGAGGGAGGGAGCATGAGTCATGGTAGTAGGCTCTCGTTTTACTGGGGAATGGTGTTGTTCTATTCACATGTCCCTTTAGACTTTGTAATGGTGACTCAGCACTTTCACAGCAGACATATGGGGTTTCCGCAGCTGCAGGAACCCAGGTGGAGATAATTGCAATAACAAAAGCTTTGTTTCCATTAGGTCATGCCACTGAGGCAGCAAATACAATGCAAAGGCTTCGAGGTGGACAGTCCTTCGTAATGACACCACTGAGCTTCCTGCCATCACATCTTCTAGCGCAAACAAAGTTTGAAACGTAATTAAGCTTGAAAAGCCAGATAATACGGAGTCATATGACTGTCCTGCTTGACAGCTGGAGCCTTAGGGAGGAAATTAAATAACAGTGAAACCTAAAATGTTTAATGGATTATCCTTAGCCACTCTCATCAGAAGATGAGGCTTTTAAATAAACAGTATTTCCTTGTGTCTTTATGTCCTGGTGGTTCCGCAACCTTTTTCAGTGTCATGCTGACTGGACCTGGTAGCTTTGTTGCACTCGTGGAACACACGACACGTTTATTACTAATTAATGATCCTAGGGATGACCTCACATTACTTGCAGCACAGTTTCATTCATTTCCTACACTATTGTTATTGTCTGAGGGTGTATAAACAATCTCAGACCAATAACAATAGTGACAGACAAAATTATGAAATACTAATTGTTTTTCCAAAGAAACGTATCTATATGTGCTGAGCACCCCTGATAAAATGTCATTCACTTTGTGTATGTCCAGGTTTCCGTACTTGGACGAGGACGTGGTGAGCTACTTGAATTCTGTGCCTGTGTGGGACAAGGCTGATCTGTCGCTGCCTCGAGGTGTCGGGGAAAAACTTCTTCTGAGACTCATGGCCAAACATCTGGGCCTTGGCCAATCAGCCGTCCTGCCCAAGAGGGCCATGCAGTTTGGATCCCGCATTGCAAAGATGGAGGACAGCCATGAAAAGGCATCTGACAAATGCACAAGGCTCCTCACTGGTTGAGAGAAATCTCAGAAAATTATTTTAATACAAACAAGTACATTATAAAATTACTTACAAGAAATTAAAGATCACACGTCATATTTACAGCCTCAGTTCTTGATTTACTGATTAGTCATCATTATTTTCACTTGAGGGGATTATGTTTCTGTTGGCTTTAATACAGCAGTCATTGTGACGTGTTTCTGCTAAACCATGTATGACTGGACATCCTGAAGCGTTTCTCTAAAGTAAAGGTCACATTCAGCATAAGAAGACAGGTTTCCAACATCAAATCTTCCAGAAATCTGATGGATGTACACTGGCTTCCTGAAGAGAAGAGGGGTGGGCAAATTTAGCACGAGTACAAAAATATGAAAATACATAAATATGGAGCAGTTGCCCACAATGCTAAAAATATGAATTACCTTGGAATGAGCCAAGACACAAAGTTTCCTGGAGCATCTTTCTCTTCAATAGGAGCTTCCTACATAACACAGTGGTGATAATAAAAGTATAATTTTATTATTAATTTCAACTTTTTATGTCACATGGAACTTTATCAAATTACCCTCTTTTCTGCTAAGAAGGCATCCAGCAGAGGAAGACTGTTCTTTGAAAACACATAGAAACAAGGACACTGAAACACAAACAAAACACCAGAATTAATACTTTGTCAATGTGTGCAAGACACTGATCCACTGACCAGCTGAGCAACAAGTGTACGGAGGAAACAGATGCTTTGTGAAGCACTAAATACTGCCGGGTCTTTGTGTTCACCAGGTGAAGGAGGGTGTAGGTTTATGTCTGCCAGGGTAACCATTTACTTTTCAGCAGGGGGTCTCTGTGTTTATGAACTTACTGCCCTCCGTGACTTTGTCTCGGTGGGAAGCGGCTTCTCCTTCAAGCACACAGCACGCAGGTCACTGTCGACCTCCAGAATCCCATATTTACTGGTTTCTGTAAAGACACGACACTCAGCTACTTGTGAGCAGCATCACGTCTGAGTGTTTATGAGCTTTTAGTGATGCTGCTCAGTGGCAGAACTCACCTTCCTCTTTGCACGGGTATGAGAGTACCAGACAACTGTCTTCACACCTGGTTTGGAGGTCAGAGAAAGTCGCTCTGATTTTACTGAGGCTGAAGTCTTCTTTGAATAGGGTGTCACTGTTTAGGATGGAGAGAGAACTATCAGCCTGTCAGACGCAGGGATTGGATTTAACAGCTGTTAGAACGGGTTGTGCTTGGAACTGTTAATGACAGGGAAGAAAACACACCCTCCAATAACTACAACATGGTCTTCTATCCCGAAGTGTTTTACTACAAGCTGCAGACAGGCCACCGCACCAAGACGCTCCTAATCAAAGGACGACAGTTATTTATGGTTCATAAATACAGTGATAAAAAAACTACACTTTTCTGATGAACGATGACTCAAAAAATGTGTCTTCAGAAAACAGATGCTTGTAACTATAGTTAATTGTTCTGAAAGGGCGATGAAAAATGTATTTACATCATTGCTTCTTGTCTGATCACTGACAACTTTGATATTTGTGATATGTGCTGCCCACTCTTCAAAAGCACTCAGGTACAGAGCGTTGGTCTGTGGAAACAAAGGAGTGAGAAGAGTTAAAGCCCACGACGGTGGATTCACAATCCGCTCGGAGCAGAGGATGCTTCATCATCAGCCACAGGCCCGAACACAAAGACCAACAAACACTAGCACAAAGAGATAATACTTGATATTACTATATATGCAATATATGTTCATGTGTAGCCCATTACTGTTACTGACGCATTAACAAAGAAATATTAGCATGTAATACTTTACTTTTCTGTTGGTAGCTTTAAACGATGCATCATATTTTAAAAGGGAGGACGTATTTTAAATTAGAATGTGCAGCTCAAACTACAGGATTTGACTTATTAGAGGACTGAGTTTGGGTGAAACTACTGGTTACGTCCCTTTCTTTCCCAGACCACACGGTTGTCCTCACCACGACGTAGACAGCGTCCACGGAGCCAGAGGCGTTCAGGGCCCGGGCCCAGTGGGAAATCAGAGCGCACTGTCCCACCGGCAGCAGCGGCTTGGCAACTCCAGCCAGGTGACCGAACCTCCCGCTGCTGTCGGCCACCACATCTCGCTGAAGCCTGGTTCCGTACCCAGCGGCAAGAATTACAGCTTTCATTTACACTCGGAGCCGTTCTCTGAGGCGCCGGGAACGTTGCCTGAAGCAAAGCTAACGGAAGGATCGAAACTTTGGACTCTTCTCGCGATGTTACTCGTACGCGAGACTTGCTGTGGGTTCAAAGTCTCTTCCGCTTAGAAGTTACTATTGAAAGTACCGTAGAAAAAAACGCGAATGAACTAGGGAAAACGATCTGATGCTTCAGGCTAATTCAGGCCTGGTGATAGTATGAACATCACATGAGCAAAACTACCTGCATTAAGAAACTCCTTTTTTTCCAGAGCTGCAGCAGTATTTATTAGTCAACTGCTTTCAGCGCTCACATATTCATCGTCCCAGGGAGTAAAATTGTTATATAAACAATTTTTAAAGAATAATTGTTTGCATTAAGACATATTCTAATGTCTAATCTGAATGGTAGGTTTTCAAAACCAAACTATTAAAAATGATAGCCACACATTCATGAACCACCACATCCAGATTGTGAAGAAGAACGAGACTGTTATCCAATAGGTTGTTCATTTATTAACCAAATCATCAGTACATGAAGGCATCCACAAAGCTTTCATACAAAAGTTTACCATTTATTTTCTACAAACAAATGAGGGTTGAAAATGAAAACATCACCTTTTCAGTAAAGAGAATATACATTTTTTTTGTTTGCATATGACTTGAGAGGTGTTACTCGACATCCTCGCTGCTGCTTCCGTCCTCTGGGGGGGTGACGTCAGCTTCAGCTTCTTTTTCCAGCTCTTCCAGCTCTGCAGGCTCAGGCTGGGATGACTCCATTGGTTCCTCAGCTGCTTCCTGCTGAGGTGATGGCGTATCACTTGTTCCTGACACCTCAGGCTGTTATTTTACGTAAGATATGCAAGATTCAGCAAAACTATGTTAAACCTTGCTGTAGCATGCAGCTTATGTACACAGATACAGTTTCCTATTCATCAGTGTGCGCACAAAATAAAGAAGATATTAAGATGTAACTGGCGTCGACTTTACCTGAGAAACAGTGTCAGCACTCTCCTCCTCTATGACTGGCTCTGCCTCCTCTTGCTCCATTGGTTCTTCATCTTTTATGACCGCTGGTTCCTGCTCAACTGGTGTCTCTGATTCTGTTACTGCTGCGGTGGGAGTTTCTTTAAGATATAAGGCAGGGGGAGTATCAACAGGCTCAATCTGTATGGAAAGAGAGAGTTTGGCTTTGAGGTATAATATGAATTATGGGTGATTTTCAAGTATGTGACATATTTATCCGTTACCTCCTTCTCCATGACTGGCTCCACAGGTTTTGGCTCTGGCTTTTTGTGTACTTCCAAGACCGCCATGATGGAAGCAGGTATGTGAGCTTGCTGTTACAAAGACAAATAGAAACAGAGGGGAAATAATTAGGAAACGTTACCATTGATCTACTGAGACCAAGCAGACCAGTATTCTAGGTTAATCTCAGATTAGACAGTTTCAGAGTAAAAGTTGAAATCCTTTACCTGATGAGGGGTGAACGAGTGAACATGATGTAGCAGAGGCTCCCTCATTTCTGGGCAGCGTTCAAAAACACTTGTCAGTTGGGCTGGAGGCAGCTGTAGCAGCACACTATATGACTGAGGCTTTGTCCTTTGACAGCACTTCACAAACCCCTCCCACACTTTAGGATATTTCCAAACCTAAAACAAAAAAAGGCACAACATTGATTTATATCTATTTATCATCCATTCAGATGTTCTGGATCAAAGAGAAGACAAATTCTTTTGTAACATGATGAAAAAAGCAAAGCTTCAAATATGTTTAAATAAGTTTGGTGCCAACCTGCTTCATGATGAGACGGGATAGAATGTTCATGACAAAGCCGCCCAGTCGGGGATACATGGTGAGGGACTGGATGACGGTGCGCATGAGCAGCATGGGGAGGGGGCTCTGCTCCATCAGCTGCTGCATTACCACTGCTAACACCTCAGATGTGTACACATTCTTCTCCCCGAAGCACAGGTTCGTTGCTGCAGTGAGGACAACACTTTGCTTATTGCCATTAGCCACAGATAAACAAAAAATGCTGCAGAGGTCGGCTGTCTGTGCCTAACATCACTTGTACACTTATACAATTTGGTATTATGTCCATCCATAAACCTGTGGGCTTTATTAACAACATCACTGAATAAACTCCCTTTAAGACTAAGACTTAAAGGCTGAATACAAACCTTTTATGATTGACTTCATATCACATTTGGTTGAGTCTATGTTGTGTAAGGCGATAAGAAGATCTCCTGGTGTAAGAGGGGAAACAGATGAACTTCCTTCACCTGAAAAGAAACACAAAGCAGTCAGATTACCGTTGTCTGTCACATAAGAGGATGAGAGGATCCTAGAAGCTCTCCATAAAAAGTCAAAAGACAGACAGTAAGAAGACAGTCAGACTCCCAGCAGTGGTAGAATAACCATCTTACTGTGCTGAGTTCCTAACAGACGGTTAAACACCTCCTTAACGACTATTGGGTTGAGTTTGATGAGCTTGGGGAGGGCCTGGATCACTTCATGCTGCGGACCAAAATCGGACCAGTTCATTAAAAACACTCACCCATAAATAGTTCATTCTCTGTAGGTAATTTGGTCAGCTAGACCAGGGATGATTACTAAACTTTACCTTTTCAAGCCCATTGATGACTGGGATTAAGAAACGAACGTCCGGAACTCGTTTGTGGTAAAGGTCTCGCACTCTCTCCACCAACTCTGGAGACGGAGGCACTGAATAGACGAAAAGATGAAGAGTGGATGTTAATGATACTGTTAATGTTTAATGTTGTTTCCTGTGATTTGACTGACTGTTTACCTTTGTCTGTTAAAATGTGCAGACAGCGAGTGACTAAAGTTTCTGCTCCTTTTGGACAGTTTTCAACCAGAAGCAGCAGCTCAGGAGAGCTCATCCCCATTCCACGGATCTACAAACAGAATGTTTTAAAAAAAAAAAGCACAGCAGAACACACGTGATTTAACACATAATGACACATAATTAGATCTCATTCAACTCTGAGATCACCAAACTGTGGAGTTTATTATATATGTATTTAAATGACCTTCAATGAATGAATGCTTGAATGGATAAATGAATGTTTGACAGGAGTGTTTACTCAACGTCAGGTTTCTTTTGTTTGAACGTCAGTAGGAAGCGGCATTGTGCACTATTTGCTCTCATTCATGTTATATTTTAGTTGAACCAGTTGAAAACACAGAAATAGACACACACAGCTCAACAGTCCAGACTTTGTCCTCAGATGATGATTGTCAAACACAACTGCCAGATGTACACACACCATTCCTCAACCCAACAGAACACAGTGTTTTGAGGTTCACTGAGGTTGTTTTACATCTTGGGACAAATGTTTGGTGTCATCTGAGTGAATTACAATATGTTAATCAAGGCAGCTTTAAACGCTCTAGGCGGGATGTAAAACTTTCCAACACAAGTGTTCTCCGAAATACAACAAACAGAGAAGTGATTTACCGGCTGCTCTATGGCTCGAAGCACACTGCGTTTTATGTCAGCGATGGCCTCAGTGTAGACAGATGCGAGCTCGTGGACCAGTCGGTGATTGAGTGGCAGCAGGGACAGGTAGAGGAACAGACACTGTCTGACAGTCTCTTCGGTCCAGGGGGCAGCCACTTCTGTCTCAACAAACACACAACATCATGGAGTAAATGGAATGAACCTGGAACTGTTTCCTTCGACTATCCTTCTAAAATTTTAACTAGTTCTAAACTTTTAGTTCTTGTTCTAAAATTTTTGATATTGTACGCCATAAATCACTGTTGTTTATATTAGAATGTTCCTAATATAAAACAGTGAAGAAGAAGCAAGATGCCCACAGCCACAATCCTCAATAAACTCACTCAGCATGTTACGCAGATGCACTAGGAATAGGTGTAATGTAGAGGAGGATGTAGAAATGCAATGTTTAAAATACAGATGCTAAACTCATCCACATATTTTACAAACCTGTATCTTTGTCAGCTCCAAACAGCAGAGACGGGGGGTTGGGGTGGACAAGGAGCTGCATGTAGTTCAGCGCAAACTTTTCAATATAGTCTCTGAGCTGGTCTCTCTCATACATGCGCTTCAGAAAAGCCAGAGCAGTGGTCCGTACCTGAAAAAATAAGTTGATGAAGAATATAACAACTATACACAAATTAATAAAGGATTGTGTAAGGAGGTGAGACTCACCTTCTCTTTCTCATGTGAGCTGAGATCCAGAAGTACATGCAGGTACTGAAACTGCCTTGAGGGCCGTTTGACGATGAGCTCCTTTAGCGTTGTCATGCCCAAATACACGCGGGACTGAAACACAGGGTGCTACAGCTGAGTGGACGTGCAGGGAATCCACACAGTGACGTGCTGACCTCAACTCACCTCATCTTCACAGTAACGTCGTATTACTTCCAAAGCTGATTCGGTTATAATGGGAGCCTCTAGCACTAGTTTGGTGAAAAGACTTAGCACAAACAAAAAAAAAACAGCATTTAGACTGTTTTATATGATTTTGTTATGGCAGTCTCAAACAAAACATATTAATTTATTGCGTTTGAACATAAATGAGGAAACAGTGATGCTTTGCTGACCCATCCCTCTGTTCAGGCTTCTCCTGCAGGCCAGACAGCAGAGTGAAGAGACAGTGGTCGTAGCTGTCTAGCAGCCCAGTGGGCAGCTGGCTGAGGTAGGTGTTGTACTCTTGGTACAGCAGAGAAAAGGCCAGATCGCTCCTGGTCCTGATGTCTTCCAGGATAAATTCCAGCACATCATCTTTCATCATCCCTTCGAACTGTGTCACCAGCCGGGACAGGAGCTTGACTCGGACCTGCACCGCAAAATCAGTGCGATTACCTCATGAAACAGATGCTTGTTTCGTGTAATTAAAGAAGACTTGTTGATTGTAAACCCATTGTCGTGAGCTGATTACTTACATGGGACATGCCACTCTGAGCAATCGCTCTCTCTGAATGCAGGATGCGTTTGACTGCTTTAGATGTTAACGTCTCAATTTGATTTTCAGACAAAGACTGGACAACATCTGATAATCGAAACACTTTTTTTCTTCCACTTGCCCCAGCAATTCTGTAACAGAGCAAAAATATGTGCAGTGAAATATTGACAAAAGAAAACAGTAACGACACTGCTGCCTCCTTGTCTATGAGCCATTACTCACTTGGGTTGTGCGGTCGGAAGTATGGGTTCAGGAAGTCTCTTTGCTACAGTAGGAGTCTCAGGGCTGGGAACTTTTTCTGGGTAACCGCCGACCACTGAGATCGCTTGGCCCAGCATCACGGCTGGAACTTTGCGTTTGATGAGTAGGTCTTTAGCAATGGAGTCCTCATTTTCTTCCTCTTTGCAGGCATCGTCCTCTCTGGCTTTGCATTGTTCAAGTCCTTACAGAGTAAATATAGTTCATAATTGAAACATTTATTATTCCAGCTTTTTAAATTTGACTAGTATTACCTTTTCACACACAGTACAACAACAAACGCAATTAGAATCACTCAATCAAAAAGCATTTTCCAACTGAGTCTGCTTTACTTATTTAGGTTAAACGCATATTTAGTGCACAGACTTCTTGGACCCATCATGATGGTTTTTGAATCTTTTTCACCAACCTGGACCAATCCCAGCTGCCGTCATCTGTGTGGCCATCAGCCTGGCCAGATGTTTAATTTGCGCGTCGGTGCCTGCTGACTCAACAGGTGTGTAGGTGGCTTGGAAGGATGCTGGCATGACATCAGGCAGATACACCATACTGATTAGGACCTAAACAAACACGTCATAGATATTAGCTGTAATGTCACCCTTTGGTTTACAACAAGACAAAAAGACAGGGGAGCTTCTACTTACCAGGTTAGCTACATTCTCAGGGGAAAGGAGTGGGTGCAGGAATTCAGCTGTGAGGTCAATGGCAGACTGTGCAGCTGGAACAGCAGCTGGCTTAGGGATCAAGAGAGGAGCAGGCTCTTCTTTGTCCTCATCGTCTTCAATGAGGGTCGGCTCTGAACAAAATGTTACGGTTGTCAGTAACAATGAACCTGGAGGTGTAGTGTGCTTCTGTGGTTGGTAACTGGAGTGATGTTGACCATTAAACAGGTTTTGGGCAATATTCTACAGTTTCTATTGTACTATTACTCAACTCAAGAGGCGTTTTACAGATTGACTGAAGAACCTGACTAATCATTACAACTTTAGGCAACCTCAATGGCAAAGGTGAAGTGACGCTGGGACGACGTGTGTGTACAATGAACATAAAGTGATTCAAAGGCATCAACCTGAGATTGTTTTGAGAAGAGACCAGGTGTGAAAACGCCCTTTGACCAACACAACGAAACTGTGACAAACACAAGGCTTGTAACGGTATACTCACCCATTTTGACCTTTTTTCCCTCTGTGTACTGTTCATGGCGCGGCCGTTTGCGTGGCTCACGTGGTGCCGGTGTAGATCGTGTTATTTCACTCTGGGGCATGCCCAGGTCCAGCAGCAGAGTGCTGATTTGACCCTGGAACTCTAGGCTGCAAGGATGCTTGAGGACCGCCACCAGGTGCAGCTTGAGATTCTTTCGCACACTGCTGACCTGAGACTTAGCCAGAGTGGGCGGCAGGTTTGCTAAAAAAAAGTGTAAATAAAGAAAACAAATAAATAAATATTTGCTGTTTGGTACTTTATGAATGTAAACATCACAACGCACTGCCTCAGAAGTACTTACCATGTAATGTCTCATACGCTTGCACCACCTCTGACATGAACATTGGCCTCTGACGGGCAATAGTGGCCAGTGAGCCTAGAGCTGTAGTGAGGTTGATGCTGGAAATGGCTGGGTGGACCATGAACTTCAGCAGTTTGTCTAGTGCAGTCTTTCCCTCTTCACAAAGGACATCTGTGGAGTGATGTCAGATCATTAATTCAAACCGTACCAAGAATTTAATCAGAAATGCTTCTTGATTAAGTTCTAAACTATTTCGCACCATATCTAATGTACGAGTGATCTTTGGGAACTTTGTCCAAGCTGATGTCACCCTCTTGTCGTTTAGGGACATCGGAGTCTGACGTCCGTGGTGACAGAGTGATGATTAGTGATTCTGTGAACTTGATGGAGTGAGTGCGCACTCCATCATTTTCAGAGTCCAACAAGGTAAGAACCTCCTCCTTCATCTGTGTGACTAAATCCCAGCATGCCTCCTGCACCTCTGACAATACTTTGAAGCGCACCAACCACTGCCATGAAACAGACAAAACAAGAGATGTATAGAAGAGACTGACAAAACCGACTCCCATGCAAAAACAATCTATTTGGGAGAATGTCCTGTTTCAGGTAAATCATACAAGTCTAAAATCTATACAATTATTGCATTTACCTGTAGAGTAACTTTGTAGAGCTGGGTGAGTGTAAGAATAGCTTTCTTCACCACATTCACACTTTCATCCTTCAGCAACATGTTCAGGTTGGCGATTAGTCGAACCAGAAGTTCATTGTCCCTTTTACTGGAGAAAAAAAACAGCAATTAAGGACAAATAAAATGAAATACTGACAATCATCAAACTTGTGTGTCACTCACCATGCTTCCTCTATAAAGCCAATGACAAACTTTTTTACTTCAATCGACTTATCAGTCTGAAAGGCAATCATCTCCTACAACATGAAAAGACAACAGAAGTTTTACACATTTAAAAATTCTAATAAAGGTCATATTAAGCATTGTGAGAATATCATGAATTTCAGTCACCATCCTTTTAAACATGTAGGAATCATTTATGCATTATAGTTAGTGGTCACAACACAAACAACAATGCTGCAAAAAGGTTAACTTACATCCAAGAAATTGTCAAGAAGCGATGGATCTTTGTTAATGATGAGCTCCTGGACCTGGGAATTACACAAGATTCATTAATACAGTCTCATTCTATATAAACATACTGCTTTGTACACTTATAAGCTTATGGTTATTATTTCACTATGAGAAGGATCTTAGAAAAAAATACAGTTTAGACTACAAACCTGTTTGAGCACAGTAAGTTTTTCATCTGTGGGTATCAAAGCAGCCTGATTTAGGAGATCCACCACCTGAAATGGCAAAACAACAAAGTGACCATCACTTTGCATTGGATGTCTTTCAACATGTCCACATGAAAATGGAGTGTTTGTGTTTTAAATGCATCACTTCCCTTATTTAATTTTCATATATTCCACTAGTTTAAATCGGTTTAGCCACTAATAAAAAAACATTCACAATGTATTCACATGTTTAAGTTCCAGTGAACAATATTTTCGAAACCTTGTACCTTCTGCGTCACTTCTAGCGTATTCACTCATGACAGGTGATGTTTACGTCAAGATTGACAGGTGTGTGATATCACTTTGTGTAGCAGCTTCTTGTAGTGATGACAATCTACACAATGCTGTATTAACATGTCTACAACATAAATGCACCTTTTCACTGGTGGTCATATCGACGGTGTGGGGGATAGGAGTTTCCCCGTCCTCAGATGTAAAGTCCATGCTGTTGCTACACTGCTTCCGTCACTTTAGCGACATAATTTCTTCAAAAACACAAATTAACAGTGGGACCTGGAACCGCAAAACAAATGCAATTAACATTACAACCATCGACAGTCTGTTCGCTAGCCGGATATTAAACCGAACGCGCTACTGATTAACTACGGACGCAAATAGTAATATTATCAGCCTTAAGTGTCAAACATATGAACTATAAACCTTTAATAACACAACTTCAGCGCCAGTTATTACAGTTAAGATGACTTTGCTCTATCTGCTACTTATTTAGCTCGCGCGCCAATACTATTGCTAGCTATTTAAAATAATAAGCTTTAAACTGTTTGCGACTCGGTAAAAATGTCACAACCGCTTACGGCTACACACGCAACTCACTTAGTTGAAGCAACGGGAATTTAATACGTGACAGCGTTTGGAATAACTTTATGGCAATCAGTATACACGACTCTGCTAGCTTGTAGAGGAAGCGGCCATGTTTGATTGAGAAACGCTTTTACTTTTCTTCTGGTGTTCCTGCTGAGCGCAGAGCGCGGAGGCAGCCGCCCCCTGCTGGACGTCATAACTACATAACTGTAGTAAAGTCAGTAGTTTTAGTAAAAACTGTGCAACATTCCACTAAAAAGCATGTAATATAAAGCTGAAGAAACTATCATGGTTAAAAATGTCTTGGTGTACCTTAAATGTGCCACATCAGATACATAGAATTTACAGACATAAAATATATTCAGTATATATGGTTATATAACCATATATGGTTGTTAGGTTATAGAATATAAGAAATGCATTGGGTACTTGACTTAAAATAAGTGTAAGTGTCATTGTGTACATAATGTTAATTTCAGAGAATGTGTGGAGATTGTATCCCGTTTTTGTCTTTTTTATAAATTCTGTATTTGTTCTTTTTTTCTGTCGTTGCAACATTGCATCAACCTTTACATGTTCCAATGTCCTTTGTTGCTCTTTATGCTTTTCCCTTTTATTTTCTCATGCCCTTGATTTTTCCACTTTTACATTTGACTTTACTCTCATATCTTTACTTTTATTACTCATTCTGCCTCCTTATTCTGCACTAAAATGCGCCTGACTTATAATACTTGTACAAGTTGAGACAGAAACACAGTAAATTTCTCGTTTTTCTGTGTCACCCTATATATTTAGTGTGCAAATATCATAGTTAAGTTATCTAAGTCTAAATGGGTCAGTGTAACTGTTCCCGACAACCTTCTGGATCTGTCATGCATTCCCACAATCTGAATGCAAGAGAAAAGGATGTCTTTAATCATTCAACCAACCAATCAAACTTTATTTATATAGCACTTATCATACATAAAAAATGCAACATAAAACATAAAAAGAGACTGTGCTGTGATGTGTAATGCTGGACTAATAATAATTTCATTATTTTATTAATACATTTCATTAATTACTTGTATGAAGTCCAAAGACTATAGCAGCGTACCATTACATGTCTATGGCTTTACAAAATTAAAAACGTAGAAGAAAACATAATTCTTCCACAAAGTAAATCATTATCTGGTATACTGATTTAGAAAATTTGATCATTTGCCTTATGCATTATGGTGCTCTTTCTTTATACCTTTACCCTTAATCTGAAACCAAAGTATAATGAACGATATATAAAAAATAGGACAAAAGCCTTCAACTCTATAAACTACAGGCCGATGTTTATTTCACTAGACATGAATCTGTGTTCACATTTTCATTAGAAAATTGACGTGACCTAAATAGAAGGAGACTTCATATCCCAGAAGCCTTTGCACAACATAAACCAAGTCACCTGATGCTGAAGAGTGCGGGGTGTGCTAATGTTTACAACTGTTGGACTGTCGATAATTGTATCGTAAAAACTGTGATTTTATTGATGTTTCACAATTGATGATAAACGCGAGAAAATGGCGGCGCAAACTAAATGACATCTCGTTGCATCCAGGTAAAAAGATTGACGTCAATCAACTTAACTTAGCAAGTCAACGTAAGAGCCTCAACGTCGCGTTAGCTAAACGCAGCACAGTCATTTTACTAGCTAGGGGACACACGGGTGCACTTTAACCAGCTGTCAGTGAAGTCGAGCTGATGTTAATTTGAAGCGCGTAGCAACCTACAGCATTAACGTTACTTGTTAATAAGTAAGTGCGACTCGTTCATTACTGTAGCTAGCTTAAGTGGACGTCTTAGAGGAAGCGATACCTTCATAGCAGTAACCTGTCCGCATTGACTATTGGCTCAGTATGTTTTTTACAATCAGCGTTACTCTGAGTTTTTACATTACGTGTTCCCGTTTCTCTCCCAGCTGCACACCGTTTACATGAACTAGCTAGCTTTAGCCTGCTGCCGTGTAAGCTACCAACCACCGACCCGAACAGGAGAGGGGTGTGCATCTCTGGTTCTAGTTACCTACGGGCTGATTGTGTTGCTGTGTCCCCTTCGGTTTGTGAATGGGCTTCGTTACCTGTGAACCTATTGTGGGTTTAGTGACGATTGAAGTGCAGTTTTCCTGGGAAATAGAAACGGCTTACGTTTATTAGGTAGCGTGTGTTAACCAGATTCTCAGTCATACAGAGGAACATGGCTCAAAGTTGAGTCATGTCAACTGGATTTCTGGAAAAGAAGAAATCCAGTACAATACATGACTCAGCTTTCAGAGATGGTGCAGGGGTGAGGTTAATGTCAACGTGTTTGTGTTTGTCCTTGGCGGTCTGTCAGTTTCCTGATGGAGTGGGTGTTCGTCATGAACCGGATGAGCTCTCAGGGAAGCTCGGGATCCCAGCGGAGGCGCATGGCGCTGGGGGTGGTGATACTCCTGCTGGTGGATGTCATCTGGGTGCTGTCATCCGAGCTAACCTCAGTAAGTGACTTGTCACATTGAGCTATTTACCTCTCACCTACCTTTGCATAAAGCTTGTCTGTGCGACTGACACTTTAGCAGACATTAGATGATGAGGCATCCACAGGTAAAAGTACGAACTCAGCATATCTGTATATGTTATGTTGGGTTTGCATGACATAGTGTTGTGCATGTCTGTCGCAACAACAACTTAAAGTAATCAAATCCACGCTGCAACTCCTAAAAATGTGATAATAATAATATAACTTGTAGCTGGTGCTTTAATTGCTCTACGCTACCCAGGACAATGAACAACATCCCAGTTTGAGGTCTGAGCTGGTGCTTTAGTTTAAAGGATGTCAGCTGATTTCACGTCACAGTGGCGCCATTATCCGAGAAAACAGGATTCATGTGGGAAGGAGCAAACATGCGCTTCAACACAGTCTAAGACTGAAGCACATACTGGGAAAATGATTTCATATGCTTCAATATGCAAAAGGGACTGAATTTGTATCTTACTGTAATGGCCTTGTTGTGTTGCTTCTCCAGTACATTTTCAAGCGGCAGGAGTACAACAAACCTTTCTTTAGCACATTCACCAAGACTTCCATGTTTGTGCTGTATTTGCTGGGTTTCCTACTGTGGCGGCCCTGGAGGCAGCAGTGCACTGGCACTCTCAAACGGCGCCACTCTGCGTTTGTAAGTTGTCTGACCACACTCTCCCCACACGGGGTCAGTGTGTATAAAGATTTTTTCCTGCAAACAACTAAACAATGTCTATGCCATGAAATGTGTAAATGGTCCTGAGACAAATTTATCAGAATTGTATCCCTCTGCAGTTTGCTGATGCTGAGGCTTACTTTGCACCCTGCACCACTGACACCACTGTGAACAACTGTTTGGTACGTAGTTTAAGTGAGGATTCTTTTTGAAGGCTTCTGCATCTAGCAGTTTGTTAGTCCTTAGCAGCTGCAGATACAGATGTGTAACCGTCTTCTCCTGTGCAGAGTGAGCCACTGTATGTGCCAGTGAAGTTCCAGGATATGACAGCTGAACACGCCAGTTGTTTACTCGGAGACTGTGAATCTTGTGAGTATACTTCTGTTGATGTTATTTGTGATTAGGTTTTAACTGAACTCCTTGGTGTCTTTTAATTTAATACACTAGAGGGCAGCCATGAACTGTGGATGTAGATGTTGTCTACACAAACTTTCTCAAAACGAGAAATGTCTGTGGGACTGTTTCATCAACAGTCAGACTCAGGCTTTTTCTTTCGTCTTTCATGTTCTTGCACCATCAGTGGGATGTCACTCTCATCATCTTAGCTGCATTTGGCAGCCATTGAAAAAGTTGATGATTCTTTAGATTTTTTTCTTCCTTTTACGTCATATCCCTCACATTACTCGAATCTCTAGAAATGGCAGATATGCTGGAACATCTGCGAAGCCACACCACCAAGTCTTACTACAGTTTTTGCTGTCACCCTTTGTCAGAAATAATGATGCATATGTTCAGTTACAGACAGATATTTTGTGTAATACAAGAAAATCATGCTGCTTGCTGCAAATATTTCTTTCCCCGCCTCCATCAGTTCACACCTTTTTCCATTTCTGCCTCAACAGCTTCCAAAAAGCACCGGGTGCGTTTCAGTAATATCATGGAGGTGCGTCAGTTGCCCTCTACACAAGCTCTGGAGGCAAAGCTGTCCCGCATGTCTTACCCGGCCGCCAAGGACCATGAAGCGATGCTGCGCACCGTGGGCAAGTTAACCATCACAGACGTGGCCAAAATCAGCTTCTTTTTCTGCTTTGTGGTGAGAATCCATCTGGAAAGACAGTTTTTTAATTTGACTTCAGTTCTATTTAAATATGAATGTAGCTATATTCATTTGGTCTAGACACATACACTACCTAGTAAAATGTTTCGAACAGCATCCAATGGGGTTTCAGTAGTAACTGGACTTAAAACAACCTCATTACTGAAAAGCTAGAACACTATATAAAAACTGAATGCAGTGACTTGTCATATTTTATTGATATATTTAGAAACATATTAAAAGTTTGAACTAAGGAAATGTAGCTGATGACGCCTTAAAGTGGAGACAGAACCACGTGTGGCATGGCTGCAAGTGCTTCTTTTAACAACACCTGTAAACTGGAACCTGACCAGCAATGTCATCCCAGGATTCTAACAGCTCTACATTCCAGAGTCGTCTTTGTGTTTTCTTTTACAACATGCAGCTAATATTTATAATCACTATGAAGCCAAGCTGTTGTCATTTTCATCCCCTGAAAGTGACGTCTGAATCGGTACACGCTGCTCTAAAACCTGTCCCTCAGCACCTAATGAAGCGCATGTGCAGCCCTGTGCCACCGTTGACCAGCGCTGCACCCATGGTTTTCAGAAAGACATGACTACAGTAGTTTTCCTCTTTGATGCAGACCACTTTTAATGGTTAGGTTTTAAATGAGCGTTGTGGCTTTGATGTTCACACATGGCTTCTTTGAATGACAGACATTAAACTTCACTGAATGTCAGTCTGGCCAGTGAGAGTTTTACAAATATTCCTGAGCCCATTCAGATGTGTCCACAGTTTTATCTGTCTTAGAGCCTGAAGATCAGAGGCCTCTTATGTTGTGTTGCTGCTTGTTAGGACCTTTTAGGCTTTTTATTTGCTGTCACCAAGCTTGATATCACAGCTACTGTTTGCCTTCCAGTGGTTCCTGGCTAACCTGTCCTATCAGGAAGCCCTGTCCGACACACAGGTTGCTATCGTCAACATTCTGTCATCCACCTCAGGTGAGGATTTCAGTGTCTAAGTCATAGTGAGTCTGGTGCTAGTGCTAGTTGTGTAATGGCTGCCTCACTATCTGCCTGTTGCTGTTTTTATCATTTGACCTATGTTGTCTTTTCCTCTTCAGGCTTGTTCACACTCATCTTAGCGGCCATATTTCCTAGCAATAGCAGTGACCGCTTCACCCTGTCCAAACTGCTAGCTGTGGCTCTCAGGTAAGTGTTGATGTTGCCGCTCGGGGCTGTAGAGCAGGTGATTTGCATGGGTGAAGCTCCTGTTTTACACGTGTGTCTCCATGATTTGCATTTAGATTTTAGGTTGTTTGAGTACTTTGGAAAAGTTGCTTCTACTTGGGTTTATGTATCAGGCAAAGACCAAAACTGGAGTGATGATATTTGAATGTTTTTATTATCAACTTCTCTCTGTTGTGGCCTCAGTTGCTCCTGAATCTACTGGCTTGTATCCAGACTTATAAATTACCATGATAAGTAGCAATGCAGTATGTGCTCTGATTTATGAATAAAATCAAATGCTTTTTGGTATAAATGTAATGTAGTTCAGCCCAGGTGACAGACTGTAATTGTTTTGTGTGTTGTTTGTTCTAACACCATATTCGTTACAAACTATAATGTTTAAAGTGGATTCGCTGTGACAATTACTACAATTACATTGGTAACACCTGGTGGGTTTTATTGTTATGGACGAGATCAGCCAGGGAATAATGTTAACACCTATCTTTATTCACAAGCTTGTCCTAGAACTTAAAATTCTAATGGATCGTAGTGGATCAGGCCACAAAGGGTGCTGTTGCTGTTAGGCTGCAAGCTTACAAGATAGTAGCAAGAATAGCATCATTTTCATCGTAGTCATGTGGTATCTGTTGTTTTTAGCCTTGGGGGTGTTGCCCTTGTGAGTTTCTCCAGTATGGACAACCCTGATGGTAAAGGATCCATAGGTAAGTAGAGAGCGGAGCAGGTTACTGTTTGATTAAGTGCTGTGTAATTCTGATTGTTTGAAACGATCCACGCAACAATATCAACGTAATCCAATTTGTATGAAGGGTCTTTGTGGTCACTGGCCGGGGCAGTGCTGTACGCGGTCTACATCGTAATGATCAAGAGACGAGTGGACCGAGAGGATAAGCTGGACATCCCCATGTTCTTTGGTAATTGCAAGCTGTTTAAAGACCATTCTGTTAAAATCTGCTTCATCTGTTGCACACTGTCTATAACAAATCATGAGCTCCAACGCCTCCAGAATGTGGGAGCCCTTTTAAGCGTGTGTGTGTGTGTGTGTGTGTGTGTGTGTGTGTGTGTGTGTGTGTGTGTGTGTGTGTGTGTGTGTGTGTGTGTGTGTGTGTGTGTGTGTGTGTGTGTGTGTGTGTGTGTGTGTGTGTGTGTGTGTGTGTGTGTGTGTGTGTGTGTGTGTGTGTGTGTGTGTGTGTGTGTGTGTTCCACAGGGTTTGTGGGTCTGTTCAACCTGCTGCTGCTGTGGCCAGGCTTCCTCCTGCTTCACTATACAGGTTTTGAGGCCTTTGAACTTCCGAGCCAGCTAGTGTGGACTTACATCCTTATTAATGGGCTAATTGGAACTGTTCTCTCTGAGTTCCTCTGGCTCTGGTGAGTCCCTCACCCATCATTTATTCAGATCCATCACATCAACTGACAATGATGTCACTATAAATAAGCACAATTGAATGGAATAAACATCAATATAGAGATTCAGCCTTTGATGTGGTAAAACACTGTGATGCTGCTGTCTGTCCACAGGGGCTGTTTCCTCACGTCGTCTCTAATCGGGACGCTGGCATTGAGTCTCACCATTCCACTCTCTATTTTGGCAGATATTTGCATGCAGAAAGTAAGTTTCCACAGCTGGAACTGTGAGAAAGAGGATGCAGAAATAATATGATTGTTAGGATTTTCATTAGGTTGCCTGGTCTATTTCCATTCGAGCAGAAGTCAACTAATTTTGTATCAATGTATTTTCCTGAATAATAATGACAAAAACATAAAAGACGTTTTACAGCCATCTTCCCCTACTATGCAGTAGTATTTAGTTTTAGCTGTAGACCCATGCTTTCCTTTGGTATCTTACACTTTCAAGTACATACCGAGCACTAGGGTGCATTTTGATGAATAGTATCAACTACATAATAAATGTAGTCATTAAATACAAACTTAAAAAGCTGCAAAATGTCCTGGCCTGTTAGAACGGACACTCTCCCAAAGACAAGTAGATTAATGTAACTTTACTTCTCTTCTTGTGTGCAGGCTAGTTTCTCGTGGCTGTTTTTCGTTGGGGCTGTCCCTGTCTTTCTCTCCTTCTTCATCGCCACACTCTTATGCCACTACAACAACTGGGACCCTGTCCTGGTGGGAGTGAGGAGAGTCTACGCCTTCATTTGCAGGAAACATCGCATTCAGAGGTAAACCTCTCTGCACTGCTCTCTGTGATGTGGAAAGGGACTAAGCACTGTAGCTCAATGTAATAACCACATCCACCCATTTGCAGATACTGTGAAAAACGGAACTTTGCTTGAACAGGTCATCGTTTAGAGAAAACATTCACACATTACTTTTGTAATTTATTGTTACTGGTTAATTCGGGGACAGTTGTACAGCTGGAACATGTGCAGCTCTACTGCTTTGATGAAGTGCATTGATCAGTTCAACTGTCAAAATAATTTAAACTGAAAAATGAAGATAGATACTTGATGATGATAATAATCTATAACAATGCTGATAATGTAAAACAGGTTGCAGCACATTGGAAGAAAGTGTATTGATTGTATTAAGGGAATAAGTAGGGATTCCAGAGGGTTACTAGTTACTACTATGACTAGTCATAAGTCAGGGTGACTAGTGAGCAGAGAAAAGGCGGAAGGGAACTGTGCCTATTAAGTACAACTACAGACTGTAGCACCTCAAACTGGGCTAAATTGGCAGTAAACAAATATGTGTTTGTAAATAATCAGCGCTGATTGTGTTTAAATATCATGTAATACCACAGCTTCAAAAATGAATTTAATGGTTCACCCAAACCTGCCACAGAGTTAAACCGTGCACATTCAGGCTCTAGAGGAGAAAAATGACTTTTAAAAAGCGTTTAGCATGTTTGATTACGCTTCACCACATTGGGAGAGAAGCGTCATGGTTTGATTAGAAGGTAATGACAATGGAACAGAATGGTGAAGGAGCTCGTCTCAAGCATCTCTCTGTCATCACTAGGTTTTGTGCCTCTGCACAGTCTTGTAATGTTATAAGTCTTGTAATGTTCCTAATTATCAGTGCTCTAGTATTATGTCTAAAGATGACCTGGATCTCTACAGCTGTTATTTCATATATTAACCTGCACTTAATACCACACAATGGAAAACTTGACTGGAAGTTTAAATAGACTGAGTGTAGTTTAGAGATGTCAGACTTCCAGAAGCTTCTGGATTTTCATGCATGAGGGAAAACCTTCCTGTGTCTGGCCTGACGAGACAACCCAGACAAAATGCCAGGCATCTACAGACGACAGGTGAGAGATGAGGGTGAGATGAGCTCAGCCACATGAACATGGGCTAAGACCTGGAGTTGGAGGAGCACTTCATCTTATGCCATGGTGTGTGGCCCACAGGCAACACAATGCTGGAGTGGCTGTGACGGATTCTTAACGCCTACAGAACATCTGTGGAGAGACTTGGAGATGGCAGCTCAGACATTTCTCATCTAGTCTGATGAAGCGTGAGAGGATCTGTCAGGAGGAATAGGTTGAACTGAATCAAAGGAGACACTGTAGAGACTCATTCATGACGACTGAGCTGTAGCTGCCAAAAGTTCTTCTACAAAGCAGAGAATGGAAGGTTTTATTGCTTTGTGAGTCAGACGTTTGTTCCATTTCTAAAAACACTGTCATTATGTGTTATTACCTGTAGATTGATGGGATCAGCTGGCCTATGGCTTTTAAAGTTATCATTTAAGCTGCTGTACAAGTGAGGTTTCTGTAGTCTGTGAGGTTTCCAGTCCAGACTTTTAAGTTTACTTTAAAGCTTCTAAAATAGAAAATGTGTTGTTGGTGTGTTGTGGCTTCAAATCTATTTCAAGTGCTTTGATCTAAACTCTGACACACTTCAAGTCTTCTTCAAGAGGACAATAGACTGTGTTTGCAGCCCGCCGCCGTAGATGCGTGACTGACTAACCTCTGTGCTCTGTGGCGATTAAGGATGGTTGTTGAGATGATGACTTGGTGACTGACACCCGTTGTCTCCACCCACAGGCCAGATGACAGTGAGCAGTGTGAAAGCCTTATTCCTCTCCACACCGTGTCCCCCAGCGAAGAAGGCTTCTGTTCATGATCCACAGGTCAGGCTGTAAATGTAAAGAGGTTTTTGGCTCATCAGGGAGTTGTTTGTCCTTTTGACTGCGTTCTCCTCGCTTTAACATGGAGCTGAATAGGATCGACAGAAGACGATCAGAACGTGGCGCTAGCATCTCACTGAAGTCTCTTCAGAACTTCATAGTTTTAGTCGAGCTCCCGACACCACAAAGTAATTGCCAGCAGAGCCGAGGGAGGTTTTGAACCCAGCATGTGGTTTCTAATAGAACGCCTCTATTAGTGGGAATGTGGGAGCCCTTTTAAGCAGAGTTGTGTGTGTGTCCACTTTCTTAACAAGGCTGCAGATGATCATAATGTTACTAAATAATAAGTAATTAATTAGTAATTAATCTTTTAATTGTTGTTTCAGACTGGCTTATACTAATTTAAATTTTATATATATTACAAATATTTATTTTAAAGCTGTACAGAATAAAAGAAGCTCTAACATAAATAATGCATCATATTCATCATATTGTATCAACTGTCCAGTCGTCTATTTGTTCAAATACTGATTTCATTGTGATATTTTCTGTCTTCCTGTGTAGGGTGTGAACGTGGATCCCACTGAGCAGCTGACGGTCTGGAAGCTTTCACAGACATTGATCTACCCCAGTGCCTCATATGGAAACTATTTATTTTCTACAGCGGAGACGATCTGTTTGTTTTTTTTTTTTTCTACAAAGGAAAAACACATTTTAACTTTCGTTTCGGTCGTCACAGGCTGAGAGGGTGTTTTTACTTTTTCTTACTGGTACTGGACATTATGGTGGTGATTACTAAAATCACCTGACCAAATGAACCCAGACATGTTCAACTTGATGAACACCGTGGGGGAGCCGTTAGGGTTCTTGGAGGCGCAGGCCTCTGCTCTGCTGTCTGTGTTGGGTTTTAAGCCTCGCTGCTTGTTTGGAGCAGGAAATGCATCTGTTCCACAGTCGCAGAGCAAACCCAGCCTTTGCTGGTCAGCAAACGAGTGTTTTACCTTGAACTTCATTGAATGTACTTCAGTGCTGTGACTAATGTTAACCCCCTGGAGCCATTGAAGTTGGTGTAACCACTTCATGGATCATCAGATAGAATTGAAGAATGCACATGCGGTAATTCCGTTCTCAGCACCAACACAATTCATTAAGACTGACCTCTGTGCTACGAGCTCAAGGGGATGCTAAAACCGTCTCGCATGATTCATTTTTTATTTTATTCCCTCAACATAAAATTCCATTTTTCAGTAAAGATTCGCAGACTGATGTTGGGAGAAGTAAAATGAACTCAGGCCACAGCTAAAAGAAAATGTGCCCCGTTCTACAACAACCCTCTTGTTTCCGTTGGTTTTGCTGATGGTGCTGCATCATGAAGTCATACTGTGATAGGATCGTACCTTTTGTCACTACGCCTTCCAATATAAGCTACAAATGCCTTGCTGCAATAACGGTTGTCTGCATAAATACTGTAGACATAGAGGTCTAGTATTGATGCTTCATGACCTTCAGATGAGCACTACAGAAGTATCTCCCTCTGGCATCACTTATCCATTTGGCCTGTTGTAACTGACAGCTGTCAGAGGAGGAGCAGAGCCAGATCGTTCTTTGACAATGAGATTATGTCACATTAGTTAAGATGTTTTTTTATGTTCTGTTATTCAATAAGCAAAACATGATTTGAAAAGGCCTTTTTATTTAGCAGCCTTCTGGTTTTTAAAGCAGGTTATGGTCCCACCCTGTTACATGTCAGGCTAGTGTGGTTCTGTGGCGCTGTAATAACCGTCATGAACAGGCTGAGCACTTTGTGACAGAACCTGGTTTTGTTCTGGGTCATTGCACTTGCTTTTCAATCAGTCCCGCCTTCTCACACGACTGAAGGTTTTAGGTTGATTTGTTTTCACGTCGTCTGAAAATTCATGTACCTTCTTCTATCAGTGGTGCTTGTGAAACTATGGTTTTTTTTTTCTTTCTCAGGTTCTTTGTATCTGTGTAATTTCTTTGTTTTTTAAATTTTATTAAAACATTACAACTCTAAAACAAAGCTTTGAAGGCTTTGATAATAACGTCCCTTTATCAACCTGTCCGCTTTCATAAACTGCACTATTAAAACCAATCTTTTTAAACCTGTGATAAATGGTGTGCTGCTGAACACTTCTGTCTATTGTAGATCTATGCTGACGCATGGCTGATTGTACCAAGCTGCCTCTGCTGCTGAGTACAGTATTGGCTCAGGGTTCCTCAGCGTTAAAACCATTTTTAAAAGCTCTGACAGCAGCCTGTTGTGAGGTCGTCCAGTCTGTAACACCGGCTGCTTTCATAGTGAAACGGTTACATATGAGGACTAAATGCAGGGTTGGCTCCCAGACACAATGAATCCAGCTAAACATTAGCCACGGCTAAATGCACAGGCCCATCCAGCGTAACTAAAGTGGCCTCTTGCTCTGATCTGACCATTGTTTTTGATTAACTGTCTTAAAATTGCATCAAAATAGGAAAAACCACAACCGGAGTAAAAATGATTACAATTATTTATTGGCTCATTGAAATGAAAGCCCTTCATTATGCCAACTGTTCCTAAGTTATGTTTAAAAGTGTCTTTGATATCATTTCAGTTGTTTGGTTATTAATGTTCTCGCTGAGTGTACATATCAAGCTTTTGTTGTTCATCTTCTCTGTCACATGCAACTCCACCTACTTCTAGTGTTTCAGGTGTTTAGCACCAGAAAAGCCAAAAAAACAAAAAAGAAACATGACCCCATTCATGTTCTGCCAGAGGAGAAGCAGCATCAAGCTGAAATTGGCTGAAAGCCAAACCCCATCTGGCGCTGGACAAAGGGCAAACTAGAACTGTTGTACAAATGCATGTGGTTTGAGCTTTTATTCATCAAAAACATTGATAAAACGGAGCCTTTGAAGTGGTCTCTCTCATGGGGAAGCAGGCGCCTACTCAAACACTGGATGCCTGAACACAGCAGCAGGTCGTGTGTCATCAGTGGCAGGATGTTACATGAGGCATTTCCCCTCAGGTGTTTTAAAGTATAGTGTCTTACATTTTTTCAGTAGCAAGTTGAGACTGAAAGCAACAGGCCCTTTGACATCCTTTGTTTCCAGGTGTGTGTAAGAAGGCAGAAGCTGACGTTGGGCTCATGGGTGCCTCATTACGCAGCTCACTTAGTTAAGTTGAGCCCCTCTCATACATGACACTTATTTCCAACCAACAGCTTTTGATCCAGGACAATGACACAGAACATCATCTTATGTAATTACTTACAAGCGTCTCAACATAATAGCACATAATTGAATGGAGGCTCCTGTTTTATAATGAACAATCTACCTTTGATTAGTCATCACTGCACACTGTTAACATCAGCCTGTGGTGCAATGTGAAGCATAAAGGTGCAGAGTAAATGACAATGTCCAGTCAGAGACGAGAGGCCCTCAGGACGTTATCTAATCAGCTTCAACCTGCAGCTCCTGCTCCAGAGTCTGTGAGGTGAGAAAGCCGGCTGCAGTCGTGTCCCTTCACCGACTGTGACATTGGCTGCTCAGCCCTCCTAAGGGCCGCAGGCCTGCTGAGGCCTCTCAGCAGACAGAGCAGAGACAAGTTGGGCCCGGACAGCTCACCGGAAGGATTTAACAATATGACGTCATTTCAGCCAGAGAACCTGCAGAGCTGGTTGAGCAGCACAGCCACCGAGCAGCATAGCCTGCTCTGTATCAACATAGTTCCTGTTTAAACAGATGAGCGTTCCTGGCTGCTTTTTCTAAATCGAATACCTGCCGTGTCTGTGCTTGTCCTCTCTGCCTGCCTTAAATAGTTGAATGGTGCCTTCAGGGTTTCCGATGTTTCAGACTTCTAGGATTCTTTGAGTTGTTTTATTTTTTCGGATTTTATTGTTTTTCTCTGACCTACACAAACCTGTGGGTATGTAAAATCACAACTTGGACATAAGAGTAAAACACAGAGTCAAAGGGAGGGACATTAATCATGATAAGGAAGGAGGTCTGTTCCTCCTCCTACCTGTTAATGTTTAGCTGCCCTGCCCCTACAGGGCGGAGGCAGGTTGTAGGAGTTGATGTTGGTTCACACCACAGCCAGTCGGTTCTGGAGGAGTGAGGCGTTGGAGGATCCCTGTTGATCATCACACATGGGAAGAGGAGGAGAGAGGCTGGAGCCACACGCCGGACTTTAAGGTCAAGACCGTGGAGGCTGATTCAACTTTTTGAATGGAGTCCTGTTAAAGAGTCAGGAATCATTCGAACCCAAAGCCCCGTGAGCTGGTGGCTCAGCCCTGGACCTTGCTCCAATTACTGCACACCCGATAAACCCAAGGACTAAATCAGCGCCGATAAATCTGAGCTCGCTGCGGTGCGACCATGAGTGACAACACGGGGGCGGCGGGTGTGAGGGACTGGCGCAAACTTGAGCCCAGCTTCTCGGTGAAGGTGTTCATGACGGTGCTGTACAGCCTGATCCTGGTGACGGGCGTCCTGGGCAACTCGATCACCATCCGAGTGACCCAGGTGCTGCGGAAGAAGGGCTACCTGCAGAAGAACGTCACGGACCACATGGTGAGCCTGGCGTGCTCCGACCTGCTCGTGCTCTTCATCGGCATGCCCGTGGAGCTCTACTTCGCCATCTGGTACCCGTTCACGGCGTCGGGGGACGCTTCGTGTAAGATCTACAACTTCCTGTTCGAGGCTTGCAGCTACGCGACCATCTTCAACATCGCCACGCTGAGCTACGAGCGCTACATCGCGACGTGCCAGCCGTTCCGCTACAAGATGTGGGACGGGAAGCGCACGTCCGTGCTCATCGCCGCCGCCTGGGTGGTGTCCTGCCTCGTGGCGCTGCCGTTGCTCATCACCATGGGGGCGCAGGGCCACGTACCCGTGCGCGCGCGCGCGCCCGCTCAGAATCTGACGTTCTGCACCAACCTGAGGGAGCACTGGGGGATGTACAGGGCCAGCATCTTCATAGCCTTCATCATGTACCTGATCGTGCTGGTCGGCGTGGCCTTCATGTGCCGAGCCATGATCATGGTCCTGCGGAAGCCGCTGGCGTCGAGACAAGAGGGAGCCGGGAACGCCTCAAACCGCGAAAGTTCAAGGGTCGCTACGGCCAGGAAGCAGACCATCATTTTCCTGGGTGAGTTGTTTTAACGTCAGATTCAAGTGATCTGTGTTTGGGCCGCAACACTGAGTGATTTTAAACACCCATGCCTCCACGCTAAACACACGGCTTCTGCTCAGGGCGCGACCATAAACTCAGGATGCTGATCATCCATCTTGTGTACTGTAGTTTACACTACAGTTATTTTTTACGTGGGCCTCTTTGCAAAAGTTGTTTAAACTTTTAGTTCAATTTGTCATGCCTACAAATCTAGGTAAAATCAGATTATTCTGAAGGCCTCACGTCACAGTGAGAACAGCGATGATAGCTCTGCAGGTGACAGGACGGTGGCACCTGAGCGGCCGGATACCTCGGGACGATGGTGCACCGGTGGGTGCGTACAAAGAAAAGAATGTTGAGCGTGGATGTTTAGAGGCATGTCTGGTATCAGCAGGTTTTCTAGTAAAGGATATGAGCCGTGAGTAGCGAAGAACTCCAGGGCAGTCACATGGGAGCTGACAAACTGAATGAACAATAGATGAGGGATGTGTGTTGGAACCAACTATGGTTCTCTGGACCTGAGAGAAACCACAGACTAGTGGATGTTAAACGAACAATGACCATATAGTCGTATAACAGCACCCTGACTGGACACTTCCTTTTAATGTTGGTTAAACCAGTTTTTACTGAGGCAGTCGGATAAAAGACTGTTGATGTTCTGGCATCTTGTAATGGGCATAATCGTTTTTGACTAAAAAAAAAACACCACCAATAAACGCCATCGTCTGGGGGCGTGGTCTGTGTTGACGCCATCATTTTTTTGTGTATCTTTTTTTTCACCTCCATCATGCTCTGTCTAGCTCTGTGGTGTCCTTCAGCTCGTTGGAATCCCTCTTTGCTTACGTAACCCTTGTTTTCAGAGGTAGCAGCGGTGTTTGTCTGAACACGCTTAACCAGCTGCTCATGAGTTAACAACAAGTAAAACAGTTGAAGGACCAAGTGAGGCCTTTGGCAGCGAGACACCCACATCAGGGCTTGAAGGAAGGGTAGATCAGCCGAGTGAGCGCTGCTGTCTGCAGTCTGTCCACACTGTATGCCATGCATTCCTCAGTGTCATGTCACCACCAGTCACACAACCACACAGATTAAAGTCTGTAATCATGTTTGTTTAGTCTAATAAGTAATGGGCTTGTTCACGGGCCTGGAATTCTCTGTGGGTCTCACTATTCCAGGTAGTGATTGTTAGAGTTCTGGGGAAAATATGAGCAATTACGTGCTTGTAGCTGTGACCGGTTGGTTCTGATTTTGCTCAGTGAAGTAGCTTAACAACAAGGTCAACAGCTGGTGTATTCAGTGTAACATAGACTTTCTAGGGGTATCACTTTTACAGTGAACAGACAGGTAAGAGTAAGTATCGTGGTGTAAACTGGACTCAGTCTGGTACTCTATGGAGATGTGGGTTTTATACTGCAGGAGACTACCCTGCAGCACCAGTATGATGGACAGGTTACCTTGGTCTCCTGCTACCAACAAATCATCTAATTGTCTAAATAATTATTAAGCCTTACTTCTTACGCACCTGTGTATTTGCACAGTGCAGCACACACTAATTATCTATTTATTAATGGTTAATGTGTAAATCAAATTGAGCCTGGATGGGCTCCGGTGGATGGGCTGGAACGGGTCAGTCGCATTAAATTGAATGCACAAAATGCCTTTTATGCATTAGTCACAGTAGCTGCGTGGCTTAATTGTATAGTAGAAGCTAATTGTATGCATTGTCACATTTTAAATGTCATTTTAATGAAACCCACTCTAAATTTATTCACATTTGGTTGTGCATGTTGAACATTATGATGAGGAATGTGACTAACATGATAGAAACAAAGAGGAAGGAGAGGGAGAACGGTGACAGTGACTGTGACCATGATGTGAAGAAGGAACAAGACAGAAAATAGGAAGGCTGTGGGGATAATGGGATCAGATGCCTGCGACCCAGACCCAGTCTGGGACTTAGAGGAGCAACGACAACAGCCTCAACTGTGACTTTGATTTAAAGTGAGCTTTAAAAAATCAAAGTTGCACTAATTTTAAATGGATTTTCCTTTGCTCTGAGATGTAAATGTTAGTTTCTCCCCTATGAATCCTCTTAAACCATCAGATAGTCACAGTGAGCCCTGAGTTGGAATGATGTGTTGGATAAAGTAAATGTCAGTTCCGACACTGACACGCGACTTTATTCTTGCCCTTAATTTAGAATTAGTTACGTGTTCATAGTCGGTCTTTTGTCTCATCTGGTTGAACATTTTAAAACACTGCTCTAAAATGCGATTGTGAAGGCAAATACTCGTATTTGAGGAACATGTAGCCACACTGTCTGTAAAAAACAAACCCACATTGCATTTTCAAACACTTCCAAAGCTGGTTAAGGCCCGGTTCAGGGTGAGTGTGTAATTATAAGAGTTGTTATTCTTCAGTTAGTGGTAGTTAGGACTAATGCTAAGGAAGCAGATTGTCCAGTGTGTTTGAAGCAGTGGCTGGTGGCTCATGCACACACAGTAGACAGAATGAACTGATTGCGTAACGAGCTGTCATCCTCCTCCAACATTGCACTTGTCACAACTTCATCATCTTCATAATCCAATATTACATTATGCTGGATATTACTGGGTCATGACACAGTCTGCCTGTATTTGTTCACTCCTTATCGTCTCCTGGCTCCGCGTGGCTGGAGTCTGAATGTGGATGGAGTTGTTATTGGAAGCAGCTTCAGATTGCTTTGAGTTCCACTCGGATGCACATTCAACAGCAGTTGTTCCTGTTGTAAGCACCGATGCCACTTATCTCTATCCTGTGGCCACGTTCCTGTCTCTGCTCTGCTTTACCTTCAAATAACTTTTAATCCTGGTTGGGCTCAGCGACAACGGAGAGTAATTAAAAGCACAGAACATCCTTGTTAGGGTGTCCACACATCACGTCCAGGACAAAAGGTTAATTGCTTTGGATGGTTGTTTTTCGGTCACTGTGAGCCAGCGTCTGTGGAATGAATATTAATTGTGTTTGGCTGCCTTCAGACTTTGGCCCATGACCTTTGACGTTTGCAGGCCATTTATGACTTTTTGGTGCTTTCTATTCAGAAGGAATGCAGAGGTAGTGCTGTGCCCTCCCCGCTCTGTATGAAACAATGCACACAATCATCAGGAGGGCTGATTAAAGGCCACACAGAAGACTGGCTACCACCTTTATGACTGGACAGGTCACACAGACTGTATTCACCAGCTGTCACTGACGTTCAGTCCTTGACATTCTGAGAGTATGATCAAAGGTTAAGGCCAATTCTGGAAGCAAACGGTACAAATTGATGGCATCACAGAGCAGAAAACTAATGTCTTTGTCTGTGTTTAAGACGGTTCAGGACATTCTGGACCTCACATGATCTGACACCTTCCTCCTGTCCTTCTTCGCCTCTCTAGTGAAGTGAGTGACAGTTGTGTTGGGCACCAATAAGCTCCAGAGGCTTGAGGCTGTTTCTGTGTTTAATATTCTCTTAGTCTCTGGTGGTCAGGAGTCTGGAACCCTCAGCAGTTCCACATAGTATAGCGTACGTACTGAGGAGAAGTAGCAGTGGCCCAAACCTGGTCCTCCAGAGTCACTGTCCTGCTTGTTCTTCAGGTGTCCCTGCCAACCTGCTGCTGATCACCTGGATCAGGTGTGTTCAGCCAGTCTCAAGCTGTAAGTGCACATTGGACATCGGCTTTTGGGTTTTAGACCATCCTTTTCCTTTCCTTCCTTAAATGTCCAAAAAATAAAACCCAGCGTATAAGTCCAATAACTGTCCACTCTCACTACAAATTGTGTAAATAGCCTCACTGATGGATGGCTGCTGAGTGACTGAGCTGGACTTTGAGGCTGTGTCAGTGACCTGTCTTTGCACAGGAAATGAGATAAATGCCCTAATTAGCAGAGAAGTTCTGTCCTTTGTTGTTTTTGTTGCTTCCCTAAAGCTCTGATGAAGCTGACGTTCATAATTACCAGCAGGAGGAGAGAGCAGAGGATGTGCTCTGCAGGATGACTGATGAATCACACTGACACAAAGACACATTTATCACTTTTACTATCATTTTTCTTTTGTGGCGTCAGTGTCCACATGATGAATCCTGTAATTATGCAAACATGAGTACCTACAGTGTATGAACTCTCTAGAACTGAGCTGTCACGTCACAAGTTAACTCGGTTTGACTGGCCACTTCTTTCTGTATATGACACATGATAAATGTGATCTGTATGTTAGAATAGATATGCAGAGGGGGTTGAACTCTCAGCCATACACAGACTTGTACCGCTTATCTGCTCCTGCTGGCATCAGGTAGCAGCTGTTGGTTGAATGTCTGTCCAGGACGCTGAGGAGCCAGACTCTCCCCTTAGGGAAACAGAACCCTCCCTGACATCAGCTGATGGAGCTGTAGTGCTTTGTTTTTGCTACTCCTACGTGTTTCCAAAATGTAAAAGCTCAAAAGCTGCTTGTTATTAATACTTCTACAAGATACAAAAAACCTGCCTCCTGGTGAGGGCCACCTGTTTGACTGGTTGGGCGGAGCTGAAGCTGTGGTGGAACCGGTTCATTGGAACCGTATAAACACAGAAACACCTGTAAATATATAGTAGTTGTCTTTAGAAAAGTCAAGGATGGAATGAATTTCTCTCTCAAATCCACCACTGTGTTGCTACAAAATCAATGGACTGTGTTAAATTGAACTTGCAACTTTGTGACACTGGTCCTTTGCCTCTAGGTTTAAAACCACTGCTTGTGTCTTCACTCTAAGGGCTTTTACTGCAAAGAGCAGAATTTACTAACTGTGCTTCATTTATCATTAGTCGCACTGAGACATACGCAGTTACAATTTCTTAACATATAAAAGTTTAGAGATAAACCCACTTAAGGGGTTTGATCAGAAACCTTCACACTGTGTTACATATGCCATTGAAATGGCCTGGTTCCCATAGCAACTGTGGATGTGCTGTAGGAACCGCAGCGAAGTAAGGCTTGTGTGCCCTGGGACAATAAACAAAGAAAAACAGACTTCATGAAGTCTGCAGCAGTTGCCAAGTTGTTATTTCACAGTGGATTGATGTGCAGCTGCCTCTGTTTACTAAGTATTGTTATGACGCCTCCATTTAATCAGGGTAAAACCAACATCTGCTTCAGCCCTGACTCGGCTCCAGCATTAGTGGGATTGATGCGGCTCAGGCGTGATGTGGCGCTTTGGGTTCGCTGTTCATTCATTTTTAGGTTCACGGACAAACACCTTTTAATCGTGTGAAGTTTTGGTCAGAGCTGAGCTGCTTGTGTCTTTGCTTTATGGCTAAAAACCACACATTGGCTTCGTCCCGAGGGACTGACTGACTGCTGGCCCTGAACAGACTCCCTCACATTAGCGCAGGACACGAGAGAACAAAGTCCAAAGTGTTGCACACAATTTACAGCGTCGTTGATAATCTGCCCGCACCAACATGTTTGACCTTGTTAACTTCAAGAGCTCCACTCAAGTAGAAACGAGATCTTCTATCCTCTTTAGCTCTAATTATCATTGCATTATTCTGTTCAGCACCATGTTAAGAGCTTATACGCAGCAGATGTTGCAGGCAGAAAATATTACCACATCATTTGCATACATAAAAAACAGTAATTGTGGGATTATGAAAACACTGCCAACAGCTGTTTTGAGAATGCAGCGAATCAACAAATAAAACACTGGACCAGACACTTCTTCTGTGGTCGTCATCGACATGATGCCAAAGACATTCATGACATTTATGATCAAGGACAGAGGACAAAGTGTGGGTCAATGTAGGAAGCAGTCAACCAGGCCACAGCTCCATGCTGGGTAACAGGTAACACACCTCCAGAAGTCTGCAGTGTTGCATTAGATGAGGCATGTTTTCACGCTGTGCCGTGGTCCAAGTCAACACGGTTCAGGAATCCCTCCTCAGTCTGTGGAAATATCAGATTTTAACGCACACTGACGCTCAGCAAACCGCATCTCAGCGTTGAACTCCAGCTCTGCTCATGACGTCATCCATGGACAGTCGTACTGTACGTCACAGAAAACCTTGGTTTTATTTTTGAGAACTTGGTCCTGAAATTAATTTGTTGAAGCTCTTCCTGGACTTCAGACTTCACTGCCAGATGTTCACATGTTCTATCAGTTTCAGTTTCTCATTATTTAATGAATGATATGAATAATGTTTTGTAACACGTTTTAGATGGCGTTTGAGTGTTTGCGCCGGAGGATGTGCTAGAGAACGTTACCTCTTCCTGACATGAAGGACGTTTTCTCTGCTTTGCCTGACCTGCTCTGCTCTGCTCGTTAAACTAAATATTGTGCAGTTTACAGCCTCCAAAACGCTCCTTTATGTTCTGTGGGTGACGAAGGGATACTTGTGTTTGCTGTGACAGGCTTTGATAGTGTCTGCTTGTTATCCAGTGTCCACTACTGCTTCACTGCAGTCTGAGAAAGTTTCTTGACTCTTTTTTTTCTTGACTGTTTATCGTGTTGAATCAAAGAGCAGATCAATCAACACCGGAAAATATCAGTGTGTTATTATTGTCATCTGCGTTGGAGGATCTCATGACATCACCGGCAGGTTTGACTGACTTTAAATGTGATGCAGTAAAACTGAGGAAGCCTGCGGGTCATGCTGGAGTCAATGGGTCAGCAATTACGGTAGCTCAGGTAGAACAGGAGGCAGAGGCCACAAAGCACGAGTCAATCAATGCTGAAGCTCAGCAGCAGGGAAAGGGTCCAAACAGCTGAAGCTTGAATCTGTAAAGGTCAACAAGGTCAGACTGCATCACAGTCTAAGGAGACATTGGAGACTCAACACGTGCCTGAACATGAGGCAAGAGTTCAGACTTTAGGCTCAGCGCTAGCTCTATGTCTCAACATGGCCACAGTCTGAACTAGATATTAAATGACCCTTTGTGAAATAAACATTCTGCTTTGCATTTAGAGAAGTGACCTGTTCCCTTCAGTGGTTAACTTGATGAAAACCAACCTCATTCATACAGTAAACAGCTTTTCACAGAGAACGCAGCTTACTCCTCAACTTTCTCCTCATCATACATCTAAATCATTGTATCTAGTCTTTAATCAGGGCTTCCTGGTTTTATATCATTGTGACTGTAGCCAGCCGTCTGTGAGGTAGTTTGATAGCCAGTATTTCAGCTCTCATGCTTATTCAGTTTGAATCTCCAAAGCCATTTCCAATCATGGAAGTGAAAGGCGTTGGTGATGTGGTCTTGCCCTTCAAATGTTGCTCATTGAGTTATGAAGGAAGTTTAGCATTTAGAAAAGCCCCGCTCAGGTTTCTATGCAGGTTTGCTGCCGGAGCGAAGGCAGTCTGCTGAGGCGAAGGAGGCAAATCAGCCGCAGCAGCCGCAGAGCGACCGGTTCAGAGTCTGTGCTGATGAATATTCACCTGGCTGCTCGCATGGCATTGGGTCTGGATCAAGAGCCTAAAATTAAATCACATGGAACAACTGCACGTGACTCAAAGAAACTCTTAAATCTTAAATAAACACCCGTCTGATTATGACATCTTCAACACCCACAAATTATTTCCAACTCATTTATTAGCCTGGCATCATGAACAAGTATGTGCATCCCTGCAGGAGGCTGGAGAGTCGCTCTGTCATGTTTATAACGTTAATAATGACACAGCCTGGTTTTCCTGAGTCCGTCCTGCAGGTGAAGGCAGGTCAAGGCTTGGGTCCATAAGAGGAGGCAACCAGGCTGCCTGTTCGTCTTGCAGCTTGGAGTGACATTGAGGATTTACTGTAACACTATGAGGATTCTCTTCTGTGCATATGGTTGTTTGTGTAGGGCGCCGGGGGAACTGAGGAGCTCAAAGCCTCCTTTACAGCCAAGACCAATTAATCATGTCAATAATCTGAAGTGCTTTCTAATTAGCAGCCGGCTTTAGTTTCCCCACAACTGCGGTGTGTGGACGGTGTGTCAGTCAGGGACCGCCGGCCTCCCCTGCCTCCTGGGGGCATGTGGAAATAGTAATAACAATAATAATGATTTGTCAAGACGTTGGTGCTGACGCCAAGAGAGGAGGGAACACGTCAGGCGGCGTAGAGGACGTTGCCGAATTGTGCTGAATCAGCGGCCATTTTCTAGATGAACGCCTGGACTGTGACCAACGAGCCAACGTGCACGCTAGAAATCAGTCTCACAGACAGACGATGGTCGTTCCTCACACGCTCTATTGCGCTGATCACAGCAGGATCAGCTGTGCAGGTGACGTTTCTAGCACTACTTCACATTACTTTGTGTTTCTGCTCCATGACTGATGCACTTTACCAGACACCTGCTATTAATATGCATTTTCAAGGAAACAGACAAATGCTTGCTATTTAATAAGCAGCATTGGTGATAGGTTTGCACCCAGGACGTCCTGAGGGGGAGCTGTGGTTGGGAAGATGCTGGAGCAGGAAGCTACGCTGAAGCCAGGCCTGTGCAGAGCAGTGTAGTCAGCCTATATCACAGGGTGGAAGCGTTTAAAACGACGTGTCATAAATCTGTGGCTTGTACGGGACAGAGTGGACCTTCAGCACAGAACAGTGGAAATGTGTCTCCCACAGTTCATCAAGTCTGACTGAGCTGCAGGGTTCTGGTCTCCGTTAAGCTCTTCATTCAAAACCCCAAAAGTCAGAAGGATCGTGAGCCCCAATTCATTTGCATATTAACAAGCCTCAGTAAAATGACTCCTATTATATGAAATATCTAGGAGAGAAGCTCTTAAGAGAATTCTTCAGATCTCACAGTCAGTTGTTAGAGGCCGCCTGAGCTTTACCCCCTGTTGGAGCCATAGAACAGAGTAACGGCTACATGACTACACAAAACGCTTGTGGAGTCAACGGGGGATTCGATTGGCACCAATAAGTGTTTGGGTTTTTCAGAAAAGGTCATGAGGAGAATAAATTTGCAGACACATTAACATCTGTCAACCAAATGAAAGGAGGGAAAACTGATGAAATGAGCTTTAATTCTGATGTTTGATTCACTGTGACGACGTGCAGGAGTCGAGCCGAGGCTGCGTTGTCGAGCTGTACCAGGATTAGCTAAGTCGAGTCCAGTCAGCGACTCTGATGGTGTGAGCTAAATGCTAATGTTAGCACGGTAAAAGACCTTGAAGTATGAAGTCTATATAGGTGTAAATATGTCATTAAATAATTATAATAAAAAAGCTTTTTAGCAATAAAACGATGCTGGACCTTCTCTTTTTAAAATGCCTTGATGTATTTCTGTCCGTAAGATCAACTGAGTCCAAGTTACTAACTACTAACTACTCTGCATACTGCTCCCTCACACACACACCTCACAGGATGAAACTCTGTATGTAAATAAAAGTCAGGAGCTGTATTTGCTCTAACTCCAGTTGCCTCTCTGTAAATAAATCTGCTCACATTTGTTTTGCGAGCTTCATAAATCACATCAGGGTGAACATTTCCTCCCAGTCGCCTTGGACACAGTATTATAAACAAATGTGTTCCTCAGCAGGAATTGATGTTGATGCCTGATAATTCTGTAACTGCTGAAAGGACCCTCGGTCACAGAGTGGTTCCCATATAAACACCAGATTAGAGGCAGGAAGCTTTAGTCTGTTGAGTCAGACATGACGGCTCCTCCTCCAACGCTGTGTCCTGCAGGTCAGTGCCCTGAAACTGTGAGCAAAGCTCACGACCTGTGTTCTGCTTCTCCTCGGCGGCATCTAACTGTGAGTCTGTAAAGATCTGTTGAAAAAGAATTATCTCACCGCTGTCAGCCCAGTAAAGTGTCTGTTCTGTTTGTGCCTGTCTCCTCAGTTCTCATCGTGGCGTCCTTGATGGTTTGCTGGCTTCCCAACCAGATCCGCCGTCTCATGGCAGCTTCTCTTCCCAAGTCCCTCTGGACCAGCTCCTACTTCCAGAGCTACATCATCCTTCACCCCATCGCCGATACCTTCTTCTATCTCAGCTCCGTCCTCAACCCGCTACTCTATAACCTGTCCTCCAAGCAGTTCAGGGAGGTGTTTGTCCAGGTGCTGCGCTGCCACCTCACCATCGAACACGTCAACAAGCGCACCCTCAAGAGCCACGCGGCCGAATCCGGACGCTCGCTGCGGCCGCTGCTCAAGTCCCTGCGTCGGAGCAGGGCGAGCCGCAGCGGCGCTGCGCAGGGGAACGCTCTGGCCAACGACGCGGCGCCGCACAGCGACTCAGGAGTGGCTTCAAACACTGAGACCACGGATCTGTCGGACGCAAGCCTCAAAACTAAAACCAATGAATCAGAGGTTTAGTGGGTGGGACTGGACCCGTACACGTCCTGGTGAATGAAGCCTTGATGACCTCCACACCTTAGCCTCCTCCTAAGCCCTTCACACCAAATGTCTTTATGCTCGATGTACGTGTAAAACTCAGATACGTTAGGTGGAAGATCCTGATCTGCGGTTAATGGAGAACATCCCTGCTGGTAGACGCCTGCTTGTCTTACACATTGATTCCAAAAGGACCTCAACTGCCTTATATATATTTTTATTTTTAGACATATTTATCATGTGTCAGGGCTGTAGCGTGTGTTAGATAACAACACGTACACATACAGAGCCTCCTTAATGTGAAGGTGTCAGGGACCAGAGGAAGAGAGAAGCTGTGGAGCTCTTGTCATCAAATAGACAACATAGAGCCAAACAGAGGAGACCTGCTCAGTGTATCGCTTGCTCCGTCTTTGTGTCCTTGGTTTGTAACTTCATGTTTTTATCCACCTGCGTTGTGTGTTTGCTGTAAACATTACCATCCTCCACTTTTTTTATCCTGTTGTGCTTTCCTGTTTTTGTACCTTCCTAATCGTTTCCCCATTAAAGACATGTTGGGTCAGCATGGTTATGATTGATGGGTGTCAGTCATCACCTGACTCCTTGTTTGATCATAGACTGACGCATGTAAAAATAAAAACGAAAGAAGCAGTAGCTGTGGTTAAGCTTAAAGACCACTGACTGTATGTCAATAAACAGATGAAGTCATCTCTGTCACAGTCACTCGTCAGATTTCTCTTGGAACCTCTAACCTGAGCTGATTTCTCCTTTTAACAAGTATAGACACCAGGATTAAATTACGTGTTTCAGTTGTCACATCACTATTTCTACCAGTACGACAACGACAGCACCATCATGATTTCCTTTCCCTCAGAGCCTCCATTCAGGAAGGCAACCTCAGCAGAACGCAGCCCACATCTCTCACGCCAGGGGTCAGAGGTCAAATACCAGCACAAGCTGGCAGCTAGAAGAGCAGCAGAAGCACACACACACAGTCCATGTTAGAAACACGACTGACTTTATTTACAAGAACAGCACGAGAGAAATGTCATTTGTTAATGTTTCAGCCCAACATCTAGACCCTGAACGCCTCACCAGATGTTAGAACTGCTCCTATTAAGACTCTTTCTGAGACAAGGCTGTTCTTCATCCTGGACAGAGTCCTGTCAGTTTGCCTCTGTGGTGGTAGGTTCATGTCAACATGTGGTCGCTGTGCATGAAGTGGATGAGGAGAGTTCACCGGGGGCTGTAGCACACGGCAGATGGAATGAGTGTAAGCTCTGTGTGTAACTGCCACTCAAACACAGCTCTCACCCAGTAGAAGTAACAGGTCTTGTTGAAACCCACTCACTTCTCCTCCTTCCTAAATAAAGACAAATGAGCATGAGCCGCCTGCTGTCGATTAGTTCCAGCGTCCAGACGCTGCGTCCTCCTCCTCTGCAGCTGCAACACCACATGACAACATTTCACAGTGTAGTTTTTCAAGAGGAACAAAAACGCTAGAAAATGAAGAAAAGTGCGTTTTAAAGCTTGATGGCGGCAGGCGTTGGTCCTCCGTCTTGTCAGCGCAGCAGCAGCAGCAGCACGCAGGCGGCCTGCAGACACGCCTGACGCCAGGCCAGGCCTGCGGCCGCCGACGCCGGCGCCCGCTTCTTCTGCCGCGGCCCGTTGCACAGCGGCGTGTTGCAGCAGGTGATGCACACGGAGTGGAGTTTGCCCGTGCAGAACTGCTGGTAGCCCGAGGACGCGATCAGGCACGCTCCCGACGAGGCGCACGACTTGCGGTAGTACACGCCTGAAACGGGACAGAGGCAGAGGAGTCAGGATGATGGTGAAGGTGGAGTCTCAAGCTCAGTACTGGCTCCAACGTGCACGTCATGAGGACAAACACCACCCCTGATCCTGCAAAACCACTGGAAAGGAGACGGACACAAACCATAAATCATGCTCCCACCTGAGCTTCCACTCACACGTCTCATCCTGGCAACTGAGAGCAGTAATAAGACGGTTAGTCAGTCTTTGATCTGAAGCCTGAGGATCTGTGGAGCACATTTTAAGGCTCTGACTGAGGATACACAGAAATACTCAGGATTCAGTGTTCTGATCTCAAACATGATCCCAGACAGTTGACTTCTAAATCATCTGTTTGAATGAAAGAGGACCCTGAGCTGAAACCAGTTCAACCTGCATCACTTTCCTTATTTCACACAACAAAGCCTGGATTTAGCTGAGGTGCTGGTTGTATGTCAGAGTGGTGTGATCACTGAAGAGAGCCTTTAGCCTTTGCTTGGCATTTATCACACAGACGTATGATTGTCCACTGACACTTGATGTGCAGCTGATTCAGCCACGTCAGCGCCCAAACGTCCTCCTGTGTACTGGAGCCCAGGAGCTGCTGGGTGATGATCATCTCAGATTAAATCCTGCCTAGCATCAAAGCTCCTGTCTCATTTCAGATGTCTCTCATTACCTCCAGTCACCTGTTACTGCACAGACACGTGCTCATGCTTCTCTTTAGCCTCTTCATTCTGATTCACACATTAACTTCAAAGACATACTTGAACCTATTATCTACGTTCATCTGAGCTAGAGCTTTATTACCTCAAGCATCACTGACACTTCCTTTGCTTTCAGCTCTAACCTTAATCCTTGGAGTCTGCAGAGGACGAGCCCACGCTAACCAGCAGGTTTGATGGAGCTGAGGAGGACTAAACAAAACAAAACTCTGAGGTGCACAGCTTTGAGGCAGTGAAGCGCTCGCTCCTTAGAACCGTTCTCTGCTCAGGTTCACCATCGTCTGCACCAGCTGCTGTTTGCTTTTCAGGGGAACCTGAGGCTCGTTGCTCCTCGGGGCTGCCGACTTCTCTGCTTATTACAGTGTTGACTGTGTTGTATCTCCGATCAGAAGCTTGTGGTCCGAGTCGCTGATGCCTGAACGTAGCAGCTTTCATCTGACTCGCTGCATCATCACGTTCAGGTGTCCCACTGTGAAACCCACGGATGAGGCCACTGTCACACACATCGACTGGTCTGTGCCTCCAGATCCTCATGGATCACATCAGCTCAAAGCACATGCCGTCACCTTGGCAACCAACTGATTATTGCTGCTTAAGAAAAGGAAAGCTGTGTCCACATAAATGTGTCTTTTCAGACTTCGCAGCTTTTCACCAAAGAGGTGTTGGCTGAGTTTAAAGGAGGACGGGGTCAGAGGAGGACAATGAGTCCTGCTGGCGGTTGCTCTGTGTTAGCACTGTACTAACTGCCGAGTCCTGCTTGGTGGGGACCTGCATCTGTCTGCTACTACACCTGATGGCGTAGTACTACACATCTTCATGCTGCTGCTGCTTTACCAAAGTCATTTTAACTTAAGCGACTGTGTTTCATCTTCTGCCACAGTAAAGTGTGCAGACTCACAATTAGCTTCAACAGCACTAAGACCGTTAAATATAATTATGAGTACATCATCGTCTTGATTACTGAACTGGTAAAGGTTCAAAAAGGGCTCAACTGCAAAGAGCGAAGCTCGAAACGTGTTTGTGCAAATGGCCTTTTCAAGCCTTTAAACGTGGGCGTGGACGTGGACGTGAAAGCCTCACTCTCAGCTGGAGGGCGGTGCGGCAGGAGCACGCGCGTCTGGATCAGCGCCTCCGGGTCCGCGCCGGCTCATCTGTTGTCCAGGGAACGGACGGCAGCCCAGCGGAGGCCGAGGCCGAGGCGGACGCTGCTCCTCCTGCGGCGTCCGCTTCACGCCTCATATTTCCTGCACAGAAGTGAGCGGTTCTGCTGCATGAGGTGCAGTCAGTTGGGTTTCACGCTGAGCAGCAATGACTATAATCCTAGCAGATAATCCGGGACCAGACATGGACCGGGAGCCATCCACAGGGGGTCTGTTCTGGATATAACCACGAAGGAGAGCCCAGACAGGAAGAGCTCCAACAGAGACGAACCCGGAGGATCAGTAACAACATTTACTCACACGCAAACACGTGGAGGGACAGAGTCTTTACTAAAAGCTGAATCTGAACGCAGCTGCAGAACAGGTCACAGTCATCAGCTCCACGTGACCAGAGAACCCTGTCTCCACAACGCAACGTGATCGCGCACACGTAACTCGCAGCCAATAAAAACTTAAACCTTAACCTGTCCTAAAAACAGGATCTGTAGCAGAAAACCACACAAAGCGCATTAACAGTAGAATGGTTCTGCTCCATTCTGAGAAATCTGATCGTGACGGACGTCTGCCAGCCTCCAGGAGCATTCAGTCACCAGAGTGACTGCTAGGTGAGCTAATTAATGATATCAGGCCCTGCTGGGAGTGGTCCAGAAGAGAGCCACCGCTGCCTCCTGCAGAGCGGGCACTTCGTACTCACACCACTTAAAATAAATTCACGAGTATTTGCTTGAACCCTGTTGCTGCTTCTGCTTGGATTCCTCTCATCTGCTCATCTCAGTCCACCGGTATCAGAAGTAATGAGCAGGGGGTTCTGTTTCACCTTTCATTATTTCAGTTTTATCATGTTTTCCAGCTTTTCTGTTCATGGTGTTAAGGGTGTTTCACACTTACATCAGAGCAGTTGCAAACTTTTGCCGCCTTAACTATAAGGACTTTATGTGCAAAACATCATTGTTTCCTGGTATCATCTGGACTGATGATGTCATCATCACATCATCAGGACTCACACTGGCACAAAGACAGCAGGTGGAGGTGCTACATCATGAAGCCCTGAAGGTCTGTTTCCACAGAAAGCTCCTTCTCTGTTCTCCTCAAACTGACCGTCCTGGTCCTGTCCAGGTACACTGGTTTCATAGCGTTTCTCTGAAGATCAGGACTAGTGACTAAACACAAAGTTAACTCTTCAGCGCCACTAGACTGAATCCAATCTGTCCAGGCTTCACTGAGACCTGATCTGTCCCCAGACAGAGAGATGTGACTCACCATCGTCCTTCACCAGAACCTCCTTCTGGCACATGTCCTGCACGTTCACGGTGCAGTTCACGATGAAGTCTGGGCTGGAGCAGTCGTGTGTCATCTCTTCACACTGGAAGCACTGGATCTGCAGAGCCAGTCCTGCACAGACACACACACACGCACGCACGCATGCACACACACACACACACACACACACACACACACACACACACACACACACACACACACACACACACACACACACACACGCAAGCACAGACACGCACGCACGCACGCAAGCACAGACACACACACACGCACGCACGCATGCACACACACACACACACGTATGCACACACACACGTATGCACACACACACACACACACACACACACACACACACACACACACACACACACACACACACACACACAAACACACGCAAGCACAGACACACGCACGCAAGCACGCACGCAAGCACAGACACACACACATACGCATGCACAGACACACACACACACAGACACACACACACACACACACATACACGCCGCACAGCCACACGCACACACACATACACACACACGCACGCACATGCATGCACAGACACATATGCACAGACACACATGCACGCGCGCACATACACACGCAGGCATTCACACACACACACACACACACACACACACACACACACACACACACACACACACACATGCACTTGATAATCTGTGTTGGAGCTGCTGGTGACAGCACGTTGAAATTCCTCAGATTTTTAACGCAGTTGTTTACACTGAACTTCATGTTTTTCGCTCAAAGCCTTTTTCCAGTTGTTGAACTGTTGCTCTATGAAAACACTGCAGAGCTGATTTGGCTTCTAACGTGAAACCACGTTGACACAGGCTGGTTATTGAGGACGCAGTACATTTTACATTACTCAATAAGCAACAACTGAGATCCAGACGCATTTATTACCAAGTTAAGATAGAAATGACCTGTCATTTGATGAACGTGCGTCAAACCTACAGTAACGACAGTACACTGGGAGACTTTCATTCTGACTGACTAGGTTTGTGGAGGCTGCGAGCATCGGGTTAACGATACTATAACAAGTGCACTGTGGTGAAAACAACAGATTAATTCAGTATTTTTACATTGATGAGTACTTTCTGTCGCGCATCTGCATTTAATCATCAGACTTGGCTGAAAAATACGCAGCGCTCGGCGACGGCACAACCGGTGCGGAACAGAAGAGCGCAGGAAAGTCGGAGACGTGGAGCCAGAAGGTAGAACGGCTACTTACCCGCACAGTCTGGTGCCTCAGTCAGTTTTGCGGACGCATACAAGTGTTTAAACTTGTTACTTAAATTTAGGTGCATCCAAATGTACTTAACAGACTTCCAACAACAGATCATTCGCAACCTGTGCGCGCTCTTTCCTCCAGTGTTTGAGCATCTCTCTGTTCCTGCGCTCCCTCTCAAAATCAAACAAACAAACAAACAAACAAACAAACAAACAAAAAAAACAAAACAAACAAAAATACACCAAGTTCAAAGCAGCCTTTCAGCCGCTTTAAGTCCAGCTAAGTGTCCGTACCTGAGCTGGCGCAGACCAGGAGCAGAGTGGAGACAGTGAGGAGCCGCATCGTCCGCTCAGTGAGACTCCGCGCACAACCATGAGAGACAGATGTTCCCCCGCTCTGACGGAGCGCCAGGCAGCCCGACGCCTCCCGCTCGCCGCTCACACTGATCCGCCGCGGACGCACCACGTGATCGGAACGTGGCGGTGCTGGAGTCCATTGGACGCGTCTTCCTTTCTGCGTCCTATCACCTGTAGAGCTGAGTGCGGCTCCGTGGCTCGGTGGTTCGGCGGTGCTGAAGCTGGAAGCTGTGTGTCACAGCACCAGGATGGAGTTGGCTCCTCTCTGTCAAAGATGACGATTCAGACTTTAATAAAACTGTCTGCTCATCAAGTCCTGGGGTGGAGGGGGGCAGTTCCCCCGAAGTCACTGCAGACAGATGTGGAGGCAGTGTTTCATTCAGGGCTTCACATCTGTGAGGACAATGACACTGTTTGATGCTGCAAGGACAGTTTCACCTGTGGGACAGACAGACAGAAGGACGGACGGACGGACAGACAGACAGACGTCCTGTCTTCTCCATCAGCCGGAATCCTTTCCACTGTCTTTGTGTATACCTCAGGATCCTTAGCGGTGTCTCCCTGCAGAGTTTTGGGTGTCTGAAGACTGAAAATCACTTCATTACCACACTTCAGTTTCATCTCCATTTCACGCTTTGACTCGATGAATGTAATTTATTGATGCATCCACTCAGTCAGCTGCGAGTGCAGGTTGAAGGGATTCTGGGTCATTCATTGTGCAGTGAACAAGCTGTATTTGAGATGTGGTAAAAATGGGGACGATTGAAATGATTCAGTCGACCATTCAGTCCATAAATGCATGAAGGCAACATCACCTAATATAATAAATAAAGATGCCAGTGTGTGATAAACGTGAGGCTGTTTTTTTATGTCTCCATCCAACGACAGATGCCTCAGCATTTCACAGATGCAGATTTGACCAACTGATGACTCTAAACTGGTGCGTGTCGTGTCAACACAAGCATTTTTCCAGTCTCGTCAGCACCTCAGCTGTGATGGCTGGTTCTGACCTGAGACGATCGATATGCAATCGACTCCGAATAAACCACTGTGCATGCGTTGATGTCACCGAGTGGCAGCAGAACAGAGGAGTGAGGCGACTCTGATACTCTGGTGATGCCCTGCGTCTCCTGTACTTGGGCCATGGGACCGTCTGTGTCTTGCTGATAAAACAAGCCAACATCACTGCCTGCAACGCTTGTCTAGAAGCTTTGACGTCAGCTGTACAGAACGGACTAACAACACAGAACCTGCTCGGCGCTGAGCTCGACACCAGATCATCTCCTTCTAATTCCTGGTGTACACGCCTCGCCACACCCACCTGCACACTGCTGCAGGACGATTAAGAGGATTTCCTCACAGAACAAACCCGGGTGAGGGCAAACTGCTGATCTGCAGCAAAGGAGCGTGGGCCGATGCTTTGTCTTTGGTTGCTGGTTTCAAGGAGGCAGCTTTAGTGAGTGAGAGGTGTCTCCATCAAGCTGTGGTAGTTAGTGGATGAAACACTGTGTCGGTGCTGAGGAAGCTAATGACTTCAATTAAAACATGGCTAATTATACGTATAATTAGGATGCAATTAAACGGCCTGAATCCTCCTGGTTGTGTTAGTGAACGCAGTCTGAAGATTTGCTTTGTTAAACTCTGAAATGAGACGTCAGGGATTATAATTAAAGTGAAACCATGCTGAGATGTGAATAAAGGACATAACTGATAATTAGTCAGACTCTTCACAATAAACTGCTTCAGCTGTCTACTTGAAATCTTCCATCCATTATCTTCATCATCCCAGCGCGGTGGCCGTCCACCACAACGACGCAAAGCAGCCCACAGCATCACTGTGTCTGCTCTCCTGTTCTGGAGGCTCTAAGTGTGGTGAGACAATATCAGACTTTCTGTCTTTGCCAAATGTTATTAGATTGGTAAATCTAAAGCAGAAGGAAGTGATAATGTCAACAATGCTTAAAGGTGTTCAGAGTTACAGGCGTCTTGGTCCTTCCTGACAGGCTGGTGTTCTGCAACTTGTTTCTTTCACAGACAAAGATTTGAAATTCAAAACTAATGAATTGACCTTCACTAAAATAGACTCTGATCCACAGGTAGAAAGATTCTTCAGCTTTGCAAAAAGGTAATTAGACAATATGAGGCAATAGAAGGAAAACAAGCCACATTATGCTCGACTATGCACAAGTGCAGCTTATTTTTAAACACAGATATCGTTATAAACACGAGGCGGCCCATGATCTGAAGTGGGAGCAAAGTGCCTCCTATTAAGCTCACATATAAAAAACAACAAATCTAGGAAACTTTCACATAAATTAATACTGGAGTTGAACATTTTGGGAATGCACTTCTTGTTGGTTTTGCTTGACATAAAATTAATTATTCCTAAAGATAATATACATTTAACCTATATGTGAAATGAACTGAAGTAAAGTTAACAGGTTTACAGTTCATCCAGTCCAACCTGAACATAACTTACTGTTTCTATTTGCTTGTAGAAGGCAGTGTTTGTGTACAAACGTACTATGAGTCACACACAGTAACTAATGTCCTAGTATGTGTACAGCCTCCTGCCCCTGACATTGTCTCTACCAGGGGCAAACTTGAATCAATTCATAAATGAAACGCTACATTTATTAATAGAACCAAATGCAATAGTAATAGAGTCAAATGAAACTGCAAGATGTAAAATTGTGTATCTATTAGTGACGTGAGGGTGTCGTCATCTTTGTAGCTTCCATGTAACAGCATTGCTTATAAACTATTGATGTGGTGCAGTGGCTGCAACATGACTGGTTTATTCTACGTGTTCATATAAAGAAAACAAAGAACATTTCATTCTCTGTGTAGCTTAAGTATTGAAATAGTTTATTTTTATTTTATTTGACATTAAACAAAGATCAGTTTCATACAACTGCTAAGGTCACACATAACATCACTGTTAATATCGGGTCCTGACAAAAAGAAACACATTTAGTAGAAGGACAATTACCATAATAGTGAATAACAATATGTAATAATAAACAGTAAATTAGGTTCTTCAGTGCTGAGTAGAAATAGGGCATTAGAGTAAATGTTAGAAAAATACAATACGACGCTTTTCATAATATGAGCCATCGACCCGTATCTGTACTGATCCATTAACGCCTCGTCTCGCCCTTGTGCGCTACATACAGTGCTTCACTGAGTTGCTACAGTGCTGCCACCAACACCAACACGTGACCTCAATGTACACAGGATGACAGGACAACGCTTCTGTGCAGATGCTTAATAGTTCTACGTCACATTTCTAGAAATCATGGCTGCAGTCGCCATCACACGTCTGATATGTCGATTTACTTGCATGTGTTTTTTATTAGCTCCAAGTAGCATTTGGCAAAATGCATTTAGGCAAATTTCTGTGTTCTGTTTGTGTGTGTGTCCTTGCAGTTACATCGAAGTAGGGCCCAAAGGCCTTTTTTAGGGTCAAGATGTCATTTTAGGGCTGAGGTTAGAATTGAGGTTTGGATGTTGGAAGGATGTGTGTGTGTGTGTGGGGGGGGGGTGTGTGTGTGTGCAAAGCGCCTACAGTCAAATATGTCAGGATATGATGGTAACACCAAAAACAAACCACTAAGGACAAAACGGAGCAACTGTGGCGTGAAGAAACAGACAGGAAGTAAATGTCCACAGCGTGACAGTGTCGTGGTGAGTTCACTGACCGCAACAAAGAGCCTGTCCACAGCATCTATCAGCGACAATAAGGTGTTTTCCCTGAGCAACACAACATTGTTCACAACGTGCCTACTGGCTACAGGTTCACATGCACAACCGCTGCTTTGTCCTGATGTCATAACTGTAGTACTCTCCGAAAACAGCTGAAAGCAATTCACACACAAATTCAAGAACATCTGTGGATATGAGAGACAGAATCACGGTTAAAAAGTAGTTACAGGTTTCTGTGTGATACTTCATAAATACTCAACAGTGGCGGTTTCACATTTGTTCACTTCCTGTGATGAGACTCTTCAAATGAGAATATTATACAGTATATTCATATGATGAGTTAGAATAAGCCTGAGGCTGGTTGCATGCAAATAAACATGATTACTGCAAAAATAGAAAAAAAGGTTAGTGCACACGGCAAAGTCACATTGATAGAGCTGATGAATGTGCTGTACACAGAGTATGCAGACGATCATTTGTGAGGTTCAAGGTTTCCTCTGATGATTTACTCAAATATATTAGTCCTGTAATCATAGTAGTCGTAGACGTTCACATAAACATCATAAACATCCTATATGCGGGTTTTACCAGAGGTCATGTCTTCGCTTCGGTGATCTCCACTACTTTCCACAGCTGGTGCCATTACAGAAGCCTAATGAGCAGATACGTCACACAAATGCAATGCAAAGTCAAGTATTTAGAGCAGCTTTAAACAAGCAGCTTTGTCTAATCATCTAGAATCATAGACGTTATGCTGAAGTGAAGGTGACGTCAGGTACGATAAGTCTAAACAACCCTCTGTACATTCATCATCCATACGTCATGACAGTTTTTCACTTTACTTGTGTCTTTGTGTCATAGGAGACAAAACCTGGGTTATTTCCCTGCCTCTAAACCAGCTGTAGTCTGATCTGTGCTTTTCAAGAGGATACACTGAAGAAAATCAAATAAATAGTGCAGCTATATTCCAGATTTATGTTCATCTTATACTTATTGTCATTTACATATGTGCTGACTTGGCCTCTAAGATCAGAAGTGGGACTGCGGTTTTTGTTTAAGTTGGCCAAACAGGGACATGCTGTAACTCTGTGCTTAAAAATGGCTACATTCAAAAAATAAATAATTACATTTCTGATATGATAGGTTTTAAATAATTAAATACTAAGTTTACGTCTAAATTCACATTTTAATCTTATTTTTAGTCACAAATATTAAATAATGGTATTTGTATTATTATTTGTACAGTCCAGATCATTATCCAGGCATCTAAAATCCTGTAAACCACAAACAAAGTGACACTGTTGGCCTGCATTGACTTGACTGGTCGTTTGTGCTCATACATTATGACCCCGTCCATGTGAGAGCAGTCCTGATCATGTGGCAGCATTAAACCTGCTGTTAATTAGAGGTAAGTATCGAAAACCACCACACCCACAGTGTGGAAATATGCTCATCCTGTGCCGTCGCCCCGTCTTCGCCTCAGAGAGGGGAACATGCTTTGGCTTGTTTGAAACACCAGTACTGACCATAGATAACCATGCTAATGCTAATGCTAATGCTACGCTATAACCGTCTGGAAAACTATATAAGTTGTAGATAAGAAGTTGGATCAAGTAAATAGATAAGTAGGAGACAGGTGGTTCACTGCATCACCCGACGCTACTCAGTGTCTGAGAACCGCTCTGTGCTCAGGTGGAAGCCTGCGATGCCGGGCCCACTTGTCCTCTTTGAAGGTTTCATCCTGAGACCGAGTTCAGACTGTGGGATTCAGGGATCCTCCATGTGAAACGGATCATTTGCTTCACTCCGCCGCAGAGACTCTGAAATGGCAGAAGGTACAGAGAAGAATGAGCATTGATAGGATAAAATGGGTTGATTCAGGAAGGGGTGCTATAGTCTGGACGTGTTTTACTGGATGTGGGTCTGTGTGGTCTCACAGTTGGCGAGCTGGAGTCTGGTCTGTTCCTTCTGTTGGCTCGGGGGGGCTCGTGTTTTCGATTTAATGTAGGTCATCATCTTTGGTTCCACTCCACCTGGAAGAGACGCAGGGTCAAACCTAGTCCACTGTTTTAACGTGCTGCTGGGGAGCGACGCAGACACACGTTCACATTCTGATTATCAGTGGGTCTGAATGCGGCAGGAGATGAAGCAGCAGCTGACACGATGACACGTTCAGAATCGGACAACCAGCCTCTTGGACTAAAACACAGCCTGGGTTTGGTTCTCACATGCCGTGGCTCTTTACGCTGCTTTAACCAAGAAACAATGACCTCCAGCATTTGACATGAAAAACCTTCAGTCAGACGTGTTCACCCAGTTCACCTGCTCAGTCTGTGGTAACTGTTGTAACATATGTCAAGTTTAGCATTTATCCACAGGCAGCCCACTGCCCACCATTGAGGGTAAAGGTTCTGATGTCAACTGACTGTATGACATTAAGCCTGTTACAGTATACATCTACATGGAATTGCAGTTTACGCTCCAATGTCCTGGGATTCCAGGGACGGCCAGGTGTCTAAAGGTGTAGCAGCAATAAATACGAGATGATGTTTGAACGTTTATGTTTTCATACATGATGTGCCTGGTGAGAGAACCCAGAGAGCTTCACTCCTTAATAGGCAGAAACACAACACACAAAAATGTCTTTCTATGAAAATGTGTGATAAGCATATCTTCATGAATTAGTGAAATGCAGATCTACCACTGATGTGGTTTACATTTAAAAGTTATACTGAGGGAAAAGCTTGCTTTGCTTCCTCCTGTCTGATCCTAACATCTAGTGATGTGGCTAAATGTGAACACGGTGTAATTATTTATTGCCAACATTTGGAATTCAATGTAAATAGATGAGCCAGGAAGCCACAGTTTCCAATTTAGGGGCATTGAATAGCTTCGTTATTGGTCCAACACAATTGTCCTAGTGCACATACCCGAAGCATTCATTAGGTTTGGTTAGATAAGAACCTGCTCATCTGGGCACTTACACACGGACACCTCAGGCTGTACTGTACCTTGTGGTGGTCTGGGTAGTCTGCTCTGTGTATCACACACAAGGTGTTCAGACTGGGGTTGTACGGGCTGGAGGAAGGCCACAGTGGGGAAAGGCACCGATTGGATATGGGTCATGGAAGAGGTGGGCACCCCTGCATAGCTGCTGTCCTTAAAGCCAGAGGGAATTCTCCACCGGGGTAGCGGGGAAGGAGACACGTCCCCACTGGAGGAACTGGGAACACTGGGAGGGCTGAGGGACTGCTCTGGGGTGGATGACGATTTGGGAAGGAGGTGCAGAAATGAGGAGAAAAAGGAACAGGATTCAGGAAGGGGGATGGTCCCAATTCCACTGTCCAATGTTCGCATCTTGCAGCCGGAGCCTGCGGCACAAGGAGAACAGTTGAAGTGGCTGAGGGTAGAGGGAGAGAAAGGAAGCAGCACAGCAGTAGAACAGGAGCTCGCAACCGTTTACCTACAGTAAACTCTACAGTGTCTGAGGAAATGAGGATCCGTACTTGTTGTTCTGATGAATAACTTGGACATCAAGTCAGTGACACACCTTTATTCATCAGAATAATCACTAACACTTTCTGTCCTCCACCATGTTCCTGCCACATTGTACTGCAGCACCTTTCAGCTTCTGTCCGAGTCATTTCATACAGAAAACACACGCTTAGACTCTTTAACGTAATGTGGGCTTCTCTTAAAATCTAAGTTGAATAATTGTGGTGTGTTAAATAAGTGTGAGGCAGCGTAATGACTTTTTTTGCTAATCAGATCGTAGCCACTGAGAATGACTGAAGGATTTTACTAAACCTGCTGCTGTAGATTTTAAACGCGTAGAGGTCGTATCGTTGTTGGTAGCAGCTGTTGTCATGCAAGCTCTTGTTTTAATATGTGGCCGGTAGCAGAAACCTGTCGGCAGCAGCTGCTCCCTCATTAATTAAGGCTCCTTCTTCCCAGACCTCTTCGGGGAGCTTCTAGCTCAGTTTTATTCACATTTTCCTTAGTTCTTTGTTGTTGCACATTTAAAACCACCAAAGCAGAAAAAAAGAACAGTTACATGCAGAAAACTAAAAAAAAGAAAGGGTTGATGAAATAAATGGAAGCTTTATAGCAGCAACTGACTTTTCCTTTGAATAAGCAAAACACCACTGGGTTTTACTTTAAAATGTCCACGTACACCAAAGGCAACAGCTTTTATTTTGAAGAGCCATGCTGCAGTACAATGAAATCAATGTACTATGGTTAATGTGAAGCTCAGTAGCAATGACACATAAAAATCTAACCAGGGTGAACATCTCACAAATGAAGTTAATGCTACTGTTGCAGAAAAACACCTGAACTCTTTACTGTGGGAGTAAAACACGCTTCCTACCATGAAGCCCAACTTACATCAATGAACTTACTAAAGTGTTTTTTTCTTAATAAAACAGCTTGTGTGGCACCCTTAAGGTGGAAATGAGTCAGCCAGCGTGCTTGTAAACAGGAAGAGGATGCTGAACTGAAACTTTATTGATCCATCTGGTTTTCAGTTCAGAAGAGCTGTGATGACACAGACTGGTTCCAACAAGCCTCAAACAAGAGTAACTGTGTCTTCTCTCCATTGGAGCAGCTCAATCAATAACTGCTTAGTGTCAGGAGACAAGGCTGCACTAGTTTAATATCCTTCAACATGAGAAGACGTTTGTGAACCTGCGGTGCAAAAGGTTCTTTAACCACATTAGAGAACCTTTACAGTAAATGTCAACACTAGGCAGCTGAAACCAGGCCAAGAAAAACAATGTCTCCAGAGACGGACTGAGGAAACATCACAGCTTGTGATGTGTGTAACAAAGACAGGGTGTAGACTCATCCATGTTTATTAAAGCCTCAAACAGGAGCCGTGCTTTAAGCCTGAGCTACAGCTCTAGAACATTGATTAGAGTAAAACCACACTGTAGTAAAAAGTACCACATCATATTCATGGCAAGGTGCAGGCAGTGAATGCACCTCATGGACCGCTGATCTACAAACCAGGCAACCTCAACAGTGGCAACATGCAAGCAACTAACCAAAGGTGATGGTGGCAAAGGTGAGAGAAGCCGCGAGTATGTGTAAAACCACTAAACAACTCACAGGAAGACGTTTCATCTGATACGTTTCATGACCCAAACAAAAACGTACAAAGTATCTGGAGCCTCTGGAACCCAGAGGCCTTCACCACTCACTGGGTTGCTTTCCTGAAACTTTTGGAGAGGACTGTATATGAAGCTCATGATGTTATCGCTCAGTTGACAGCAAAGTTAATTCAGTCAGTAGTGGCTTGGATGACTGTGCCTGGCTGGTGCAGTGCTGAAATTTTAATAAGGTGATTAACCCCTGAGGGCAGCGCCCCCCTATATCAAACACGCTTGATATTTGCAGTGCCTTGCTGATGGTGCCACTCTGGACAATGAAATTCCAACAGGATCTGTCACTAGTCGTGTTCCTGAGCAGTGTGAAGGTTTTTATAAGCTGCTATTTTTAATTTATACGTGGCTGCAGTGAAATTAAAACTCTGCTTCCTATGGTTTACACCACGCTGTATGTCTCTCCTATTTAACTAGGGTGCCTTTACATTAAATGGAATTGTATTTACTCAGGCCATTGTCAAAAATCACAGCTCTTCCACTTTCCAGCTTCATTCACTCACTCACGTTAGGGTGACGAGTGACATAACCACATATAGAGAAGCCAGACAACATGCCACCTTCACATTGAAACGCACCTGGGCTGCCTTCCGTGGAGCTGATCTATCCAGCCTACAACCAATCAGATCAGATCCACCAATAAGAAAAATGTTCGTTATTCGTTAATGCTGTTGCGGGAAGAGTTCAAAAACTTCAGATGAGTGTATTGGTCAGATCACACCAGCACAGTGTGTCAGTGGCCTAAGGCACAAAAACCCAAACCTGAGCTGTGGATTCATAAATAAAAAAAAGGAAAAATACTGTTTAGGAAATTAGTCAAACTGATTCGGGCTAAACTCTCTTGTTATTTTGTGGATAATTAGTTCAACTCATGTCATAAATACACAAAATAAAGTAATAGAGTAATAGAGTAAGAGAGTTTAGCATGTTAGCAGATTAACATGACTACTCAAAGCTAAGGGTGAACGAGCTGTTCACGTTCCAGACACACAGCTACAGTACACAACCAACATCTCATCCTAATTATTATCATCACATAACAAAACAATCCATCTCATTCTGGGTCACGCTAAAGCAACGGGAACTCATTTGGGCCCGTGTCTGAATAACCTTATGGTGATGAGCCTGTGCATGCAAACCTTCACTGTGTGGTTCTGTGAAGATGAGTGGGCACGGCTAGAAACATGTCCGTTAGCATGATGAAATGGTTTGTAGTTACCCTGATTCGAATTACTGGTCAAATTAATGCAAAGGCAGAACATATGGAACATACGAATGGAGGAAGAAGCACAAAATGAGCACTTTGCATGTTGGTTTGACTGCTGGTATATTTATCATAACTTACACATATTTGTCATATTTGGTCTTCACTTCTGTCTGCACACTGTAAAATGGGAAGCACAGACAAAACCTTAAGGCTTTAAAGGACACAGCTAGTATGGTGCGGCTGTTAAGCCCATGTTTGACTTTGAGCTGAGTTTATCCAGGTACAAATATGAGCAGGAAGGACACAACGCCTACAGTCTGAGGTATTCAAATACAAACACAAGGGTGAAACGGCTCAAGTAAAAATTAGGTTACAGAGTGGATAAAACAAAGTACAGAGACCTGCTGTGTTCTGTTCTATGGAGCTTAATGAGTCACAGTTTTAGTGGCAGATACTGTAGAACAGAGATGTGGTTTATGCTGCCAGGAAAAAAACTACTTACCTAAAACCAGGAGCATCCTGAAACATGAACCCACCAGTAGCTCATTCTAGACCGGATGACTGTAACTTCCTATTAAAACCATTCTGGCCCAACCGTCCTGTCTGTGTTCAGTTACTGGTCCACCTTTCCTGTTTTTATTGTGTTGCTGCTTGTTGTTGTTCTTTTCTATCTGCTATTCTGTCTCTCTATTTGCAGTTCTATGTATTAATGACCCTGGACCCATGACATTAACATACTGTTACTAACTGTGCATCCTATCTTCTCTACATTACCCATCATTCTCTGGGCTCAGCTCAGTTTATGTTTATAGAATATGCACATCACAACATGAACCTTCCATACTGTATGTATGCAGTATGCCTGGTCTCCTGCACACAAGCGCAGTGTATTTGTGCCTTGGATGTTCTTGTAAATGACCTTTCTCATTTTGTGTCTATAATTACTAATCAACTACAATATGTGTTAATGTATCAAATGTGAATGTTGTGAATGTACAGAAAGACACACGAAGAATAGAAAGGCCTGACCTATTACTGCTTCCTGGTGGGTCGATCCATTTTCACCATCAGATCTTCGGCTCATCATCTGCATTTTTGAGAAAAAGGCAGTTTCATACGTACACAAAATGCACAGTATTACAAAACCCCTAACACTGCCATTAGGTCAGTTTTAAACAAAGTTCCATATTAAATTGGTGTGAGTGAATCTTAATCCCATGCTGTATCTTCAAAACAATAGACTGCATGTGTTATTTTATAGTTTAGTCAACATTGTTAAATTGTTGAGGGTCACATTTTAAATGAAGTTTTTGAGGTATTAAAAAGTGTTGCGTTGTATAAATGAACACCAGTGAATAAGTCTGGGCACAAGAAATGAAGAGGTCTAAAAAAGTTTTAGTAATTAAGAGCAAAATGATGAAACATAGTGTAAGATGGTTTGATGGACAGTTGCTGGAATTAGCCTGAAGCACATGTACAGTCGCAATCAAAATTATTCAACCCCCTGCCCTGCAAGACGCTTTGTTGATGTGACTCAAAACACAATTAAAGCTTTAAGAAACAGGCAAAGAAAGTTTAATGATGTTTGTGTGATTTTTAGGCGTGTGATAGTAATAATAACAAAACCCCACATATGTATTTACATATATACTGTGCGATTGGTAATATGCAGTACATGTACTGTAAGAACACATTTCTGTGGATGATATTGTAATAAAAACATACTTTCCGTTCACTGCACAGTGTTCATAAAGAAAGATTAGCAATTATCATTGCAATGACCTCAGAGTTCTCAAATGAAGCTTGTGTGTCTCAGAATCCTTCAAATGCTATTCAAGCCTTTCTTGCTCACATTGCTGTGGTTAGAACTAAAGCTACCACACAAATAATCGTTTTCTATCAAGTAATGAATTGATTTACCTTCGGTTCTCCGGTGAAGTCACCGTGTCCTTGTATTTCATTCATGGACATTCCAGGGCAGGGCATTGATATGCACGCCCGCACTGCATCATGGGACTCTCTCCTTCCCACTGAGCTGCGAGAAAACTGTTTGTCAACAAACCATTGCGTGCTAAGATCAAGTATATTGTATTGGCTAATCAATCCCAGGGTAAATTCACTAATACTGTAAATTACTCAATGTATTTTAAACCCAGCTGTGATTCTTTTAGATCATCTCAGGGTTCAGGGGACTCATAAATGATCTAAGACCATTTAAAAAAATGGCTAATGTCATCTAAGGCAGTAAATCACTTTACAGGCTATAAGTTATAACTAAATCTGTTGGGATAAGTACTTCCAGCAGATGGAAGGCTTTTGTAATGTTGAGATAAAATTGAAGATGTCCAAAGCTTAGGTATTATGTGTGTTAAGTGCTGCAGAGTCAAAGGGTGACATATATCTTACCAGTCTTTTCCATCACTTTTTCTTCTGTCTCTCTTTTTGTCAGACTTTATCTGCTTTCCTCCCAGAAGTGATGTAATCTTCTGCTCCCTCTTGTCCTCTTTTACTTTTGGTGGATCAGTTTTTTTGCCACTTGGAGCAGGAAGCTTGCTCTTGCGAAAACCAAACCAATTTGCCAAGGTTGAACTGGGTTTTGGTTTCACCTCACTGCTTCTCTCCTGCTCCTGAGACTTGTGCAAGTTCTCCTCTATGCCAAGCATAACTTTCTCCTCAATTGTGGTTATAGTACTTTGTCTCTCTGGCTCTTCAGATACTGGCTCCCCGAATGCGCTGGAAAACTGTTGCTCGATCTGCAGGCGCCTAGCATGCTCCCGTTGGAGTTTAAGACTTTGAAGTCTTTCACTAGACGATCCTAAATGCGAGGGACCGGTCAAACCCTCTTCAATCAAGAAGTTGTTCAGAAGAGATCGATTCATTGGACAATGGTAGCTACTAGAGCAACTCATACTCCCTGGAAGGACATCTCCAAGTGAGTTCAGGGAGCTCCCTGAGTGGGTTTTAATCTGTGTCCGAACCTTTCCAGAACGGTTGAAGCTTGGCCTGTCCATGTAACGAGCGCCAAAGCTCTGGCTACGAGCCTTGGCACCATTCATGCCCATTACTGGTTTAAGAAGAGGCCTGGTTGATACAGACACAGACCTTTTAAACAACCAGCCTTCCTCATCAAATCCCCAGTCTAACATCACACCGCTGTCTGATGCTGTGGGCTGAATGGATGGCTCAGAATCTAATGAGTTACAGCGGGTCTCGATCTTCCTGCGAGCTTTGTCATGAACACCACGTTCGTGTATCATCTGGGGATCACACGTAAAAGTCTGGAAGGTCTGGAAACTTTTAGAGTTTGTTTCTTCTTTGTTATGTCTTCCAAAGACGAGAAAGGTGCTTGTTTCCTGTCCAGCGATTGCTTCATGAGATTTTGCATTTACGGGAAGAGCCATTTTGACAGAAGTGTGAGAATTATTGGCAATCCCATGGTGGTAAACATTAGAATATGCCTGCGGCAAGACTTCGGAAAGTTTTGGCTCACTAATGCTCTGTTGGGATCTTTGTAGGATGCTTGTGTTGGGGAGCACAGAGGAAGAACCGTTTTCATCATAGCACATGGACGTTCTGCCCATCGATAACTGGACTGACTCTGAAGCTTGACTTTCTTGAAGAGGGACAGACTGTATCTTGGATGAGTGAGTGTGGTACATCTTGTTGGGGATGTCTTTTGGTGGATTATTTTCAGCACCCATTTGATGTTGATTGTCTTTAGTTGGGTTGGATTGATGTGGTTGTACAGCAGATGGAACCTGGTTTGAGTGTGACTTGTTGGCACCTGAGGCTATTGTCTCAGCAGTAGAGCCTTGACCTGCACATTTATGGCCATTGGGTAAAGTGTCACCATCAGGTCTAAATACAAGGGAAGAAGTTCGACCTGGAGGCAGTGGAGGGGATGGGGACCTGTGTTTTGAACCAGAAGCATCATAGTGCTGGTCTTGGCGTCGCAGTTTTCTTGGAGAGCAGGGTAAGTTGTCATAAATGCTCTCCTCCACAGAATCATAGCTTGATTGAGGCCTTGTGATTTGCAAACTTGCTTTTGTTGGGCTCATTTGTTGGGAGCGTTCATTGATCCCTGGAGGCTTAACTGTCTTTGAGTGTTTCACAGGAGAAGCCAGAGGAGAGCGCTGTTGGACACTTTCCAGAGACTTTGAATTTGCTGACGCAGCAATATTCTCATCTTTTTCACCTCTAGGTAAGGCTCCTTTGCTTGAACTGTGTGTTTTCTTGACATTTGCTCTTTTGCTGGATGCACTGGGTCCAGTATGGTTTGACTGTTCTTTTGGTTTCTGACTAATAAGCTTTTGGTGGAGAGGAGAATGGGTATGCTTAGCTTGGTCCGGTCCTGCATCTGCACTCTTGCTCCGCAGAATAAAAGCCTTCCTGGCTGAATCACACGGCTGAGGTTTTGGTTTCCTCTGGGAAGCTTCTGATATGCTGTGGTGCTGACTTTTACCACCGACTTGACTTGCCTGGTCTCTGTAATGACCAACCTCCACTGAGGAGCTGCGCTGCCTGGCGTCATTCAGACTAAGAGCTCTTGCCACACTGTTTTGAATAGACATGCTCATGTCAGCCATCCCTGATTCCACTTGGTTAGTCACTAACCTGCCATCTTGTCTTTTAATGTGATCAAGCCTCGATTTACGGTCAGCTGACCTTTCCTGGTTGTTGTTTCTGTCACTAAGCTTTTTGCCCAATGTGTTTCTGTTGGTTTCCTCTGTATATGTAAGGCTGTCTGTTGGGCTTACACCAGGTCTAAGTTTGGGGCTATCCAAAAATAATAGGTTGCCTGATACAGGTGATGGAAAAAGACCACAGTCTACTGCAAGTTTTACAAGGTTTTCTTGAGAATTGGTGTCATCATCCCCCAGTTTCTCCAAGCAAAGAAGCTCTTTTACTGGAGTGTCATTAGATTCGCTTTGCAATTTATGTGAATTATCATCTGCATCATCAGAGTCTAGGGCAGTACACCCTGCTTCAATCTTGGGGGGTTTATTTGTTGGGGCTATTGGCTTGGTTGTAGTCTCTCGCTGCCCAGACTTGACACCAAGTGAGTATATGCCCTCATTTGATGTCATACAATCTTTGCAGTGTGGAGCGGATACAAGTGAGGTCGCCTCTTTAGAGCTGTGCATCTGGAGATGCTTCAGGCCTTTCAGAATATGTCCTTCTTTCCATCCCAGGTCTGTCTGCTTGATAGGTTCTGAGTGATTGCTGGAAACAGACCCTGTGCTCATCCTTTTGTCTCGGTTTGAGCCACACTGTGCAAGATAGACAGTTCAAATTATAGAAAAGTACTTCAAGACAGGTTTTTACCAAAATGCTACAAAGATGCTAACACAGACTTGACAGACCTGTTTGGATAAACCACGTCCTTCAGCCCAGGTGTGGGAACCGCTGGAGTACTCACTACAGGCGCTTGATAATGAAAGTTCACTGCCACTACCACTGCCACTGCTGCGTGGGCATGTCAGACTCAGCAGGCTGGGCCACCTTCCTGCAGCAACACCTGCTTTTCCATTCCGCTGGACGTCCTGAAAAACAGTTATTTAAGGAAATAGAGATTAAGGAAAAAGTAATAAGCGAAAGATGTGGAAGCAATGTTTGAGGTATTCATTCTTAAACATAAAGTGTCTTGACTACTTTTATGTATTCTTACCACCCTAATTCCAAAAACGTATACAGGACACTGTATAAACATACATCAAAATGTGTAGTGACTTGAAAATCTAATAAACACATATTTTATTAACAACAAAGGGAAAACATTTCAAAGGTTTAAACTGAGGAAATGTATGATTTTTAAAAAAAAGATGATTTTGGAAATTATTTGAAATTTTTGAAAGTCGGTAAGGAATGTTTTTCAAGCTGCCTCTTTTTTAATAGCCTGTAACTATCTGGGAGTTGATATCAGGATCCCTGGGCTGGCTCTGCCAGATGGTCTGTTGCTCGCTCTCTTTTCCTCAGTGAACTCACTCTGTAATCAATTCAGTTCCACACACCTGTGCCATGGTATGTTAGCCATGTTACTCATGCATTTTGTAACATATAAGACGTACATTGTGCTTATGCCCTTAGGTATTATGTTCAACCTTGTTCAGCCATGTTTAGAAAGGTTTACCCATGTTTAGTTTTGTTTAGCCATGTTTATCCATATTTAGCCTAGTTTAGCCATGTTTGCCACGTTAAGCCTTGTTTGCCATGTTTGTCACACATTTCTGTGAATGTACCTGCTAGCTTCATTTTATTAGCCTTGTTTAGTTTTGCTGTGTTTTGCTTTTTCCTTTTCTAGTTTCTAGTTTCTAGGTTTATCCTCCTGGTGTTTTGTTGTTACTATTTTAGCGAACTCTGATTTTGTTTATTAAAGAAACTTAAAACTTTTGAAGTCTGGTTCCGGCTCTGACTTGGGTCCCAAGAATGTTTCATAGACTCGTCCGCCATCTTGCATTATGGATTGTAAAGGTTGCGTGAATGTCAATACAAAGAAACCACTGTATGTCACAAATGACATGTCATCCTGAGATTCACAGCTGGAGTTTTGATCTCATTTTAGATACACTGACAGATATCAAACTGTTATTGTACATTGGCTTGTGAGTGACAGGTCCTCCTATGTGTTACTTAAAACTGTTAGCATAGTCCAGTTGCTGCACATTGGTGCCATTTCCACTCAGAGGAACCCAAAGGTGTCAAGTGTTGTGACCCCATTTAAAACAGCATTGACCGTCTGCACGGCTGCCGCGCCTTCCTCACAAAGTCATTAGTGTCATCTGTTAACAATAATTAATGTCAATAGGAAATAATTGCATAAGGGAGCTGGGGACTACAGTGATTTGGTCCATTCATTGATATTCACCTATTATTTGATTATCCATGCTGGCCTCTCTTTCATCAGCACTGCGGGAGAAGCTACATTTGACAATGCTTGTGCGGATTAATCTTAGACCTAATTATAGTCAGTGAGTCGAGGGGTGTCTGAGATTTCACACAAGTGAACCTTTGATCAAAGTCATCCAAAGCTTAAAGTCAAGGGCAGATTGGAAGCATGTTTCTCTGGGTTCTGTTAACCAAAAGTCAGACATGCCAAGAAATATTATTCCCTTAGTTTGCAGCAACACAGAAGTCACTCCTGGAAGCCTAATGTGAAAGAAGGTCTGAAGGTCGTCAGAAGCATCCGTTCTCTGGATGAACATGCTCTGGTTTCAGTAGCTTTCTGCAGATACCATCGTCAGTAGATGCTGTGATGACTCAGTGATTTGTTTTTAAACACAGAATATCTGTCCACAGTTATTTGCAATTTTCCTATTTATACCATTTGGACATTCAGACACACAGATGGTGTTTGATGGTAAACACAAATCACAGGGACATTATTTACAAAAGATTTTAGAGCACAGTCAGAGGCTCATTTTAACTTAAAAGAAGCTGATCCTATAAAAGGAAAAGTACATGAATAAATAAAAACATCTATAAATAAAATATGTTTTCTGTGTGACGCACTTTACTGCAGGAAATGTGTGATTTGTGTTATGATCATTGTTATGTATCATTAGCACTTGGTAATATTAGTTGAACAGTAATCACAAAGAGCACAATCAGACTTTCAAATGGAATTCAATCAATGTAATGGAATCCTGAAGCAGATAGGAGGGAGTCGGGCTGGTTATCAGGACACATGACGGTGTGTTACCAACACAACCACCAGTTTCTGTGTTCTCTTATCCATATCTAAAAAATCTGGCATGATGACATGGTGAAGTTGGAATCTGCCTTGTTGCCAGCTGCTGGCCATCAAAGCGTTCACACACAAGGACAATGTGTTGTAAGTTCACTGAGTTTCACAGTCTCATCAGAATCCGTCCATGCAGCGAGGTTAAGCTCAGCATCTCCTCATGTCACGGAACTGCTTTCTTGTCATTGCTGTCACACTCATAAAGTACTAGCTCATCAGCCGCCCTTCTCTTAAATGGCTGCTCATCACCTTACTGTCATTTTATGTCCATGTTTCTTAATTCAGTGTCGTATGGCAGAGAGAGCAGAGGTATGAGAAAAAACAAATACACTGAGCCTATAAAGGGACTGAGTTACTGACACTACAGACAGTACATCAGGAGAATAACTAGGTATAAATAATAATCTAAGCTAAGGGAAGTCTGTTGTGTTGTATGTTGTATCATTGTGTTCTCCATGTGTCAAAAAGAGCAAACAGCAGCAGCGTCACAGCCTTTGAAGCACTTCAGTACAAATGTGACTCTTATATATTTGCCTTTATTTTTCTCTGTAGATCCTGTTTTTTCTGTGGAAAGATAAAACTGTAACAGCGTTAGCGACAGCACAAGCCTAAGACTCCAGAGGGGTAATAAATAACTGCAACACAATGTCATTTTCTAACAGCATGGAACAGTTCTGGTACCGGGCAACCATGTTACTGCTAATGATAATCAGGAATTTACTGCAACACCCAGAAGAAGTGCAGGCTAATCATACAAATAAATAGAAACACTCAGGCTAATTATAGAAATACTTTATAGGTAAAACTATGGATATATATAATATATTTTACTTCACTACAATGTCACCCCACTTTATTTCGTAATAATGAACATTAATTACTGTATTTTACCTTATGATGCATACTGTTCGTTCATGTAATAGTTTAGTGTCTTTTCTATTATTTTTATCAGTATCTCAGAGGAATCATTTTTTATTTGAGAGTTCCCTATCAGGGAACAGATTCCCTGATACATATGTTACATTCAAGGAGATGAGATTTTTTTTTCATTCATGTAGCTCCAGAGAGCACAGCAGACAACTTAAAGGTTCTCTGTTAGGCTAAACAATATTGGACCTGGATGTGTCAGTGAGGTAAACAAACATGTGGGTCTCGCAACAGTAGTTGTGAGCATAATACTGTTTCTTTTGCTTATGAACCTTCTGTTTGTTGTTACAGGCCTCTAATATTTAGTACAGTCCTTCATCATTACACACAGATGGAAAAAGTAAAAAAACACAGTTATGTTCTGTGCTGTATCTCCTGTGTGTTAGGCGTATACTGGCTGTAACCCTGCTCAGAGTGAGGGAGCCTGAGTGGGAACAGGTGCGCTGTCACTGTGATTAAGGAACCTAACAAGCGTAACTTGCAGAGAAAAACAAATTTTCCGTTTCAATAATTCATACATAATTACCTTTGTGTTATCTGCTTAACTCTGCTATGTCTCTAATATCAACTCCTCCCTTCCTCCCTGATCACGTTCTGCTCCCATCACTGACTGTGCCCATCACTGTGCACAGTGACATGACCCTGTTTCTTTTTTTCCTAAGTACCCTTTGTCAGACTTGGGGCAGGCGGCGGACCCACATGCACAGCGCAGAGGCAAGGTGACGATTAACACAGGTTTTATTTTAGAAAACAGAGTCAGACGGTCCAGGTCATACACAACGCTTGGCAGGGAATTACCAAAGGGAGCAGGCAGTTTCCAGTCCAGTAAACTGGCGAGGTTCGTTACATGGGCAGGCTCGGCAAAGGTACAGGCAGGGATAAGACAAACTCACGGTCAGATGTTCAGTCCAGGTTCTTTTCACAGGCGACGGTACAAACAAGGATCAGGCAGGATACACGGTCAAGGTAATCAGGGTCAAACACGAGGGAACTAGACACGACACGGTGGAACGAAGTGTGGAACTAAAGAAACTCATGAAACTCGACAATCTGGCAAGGGTCTATGGGAACAGGAGCTGACTAAATACACAGGTGAGTGATTAACTGATTACAGACAGGTGTGGGTAATGAGCTAGGGAGAACAGAACTGATAACAGGAAGTCAACAAAATAAAACAGGACATGGCGTGACGACAGGAAACAACTAGAAACAAAACCCAAATCATGACAGTACCCCCCCCCCCCCCATGGCACCTTCCACGGCGCCCACGGAAGCCCCCCCCCAAACCAGGGCGGGCGGAGGGTGGTCCCAGGAGAAGGGGACCGAATCCCAACCCCTCAAGGCAAACGAGCAGGGTGGGTGGAGGGAGGACCGGAGGAGGGCCAAAACAAGAGTCCACACGACGAAACCAAAGTCCACGAACAGGAAAAACACGAAGTCCAGGAATTCCCTCACGGAGGGTGACGGCGTGGCGAGATCCTGCTCAGCAGCCGCTGAGCCAGGGTGGCACTCTTAGTGCCCTTGAGCTGGGCCGACGTCCCCGGGGGCCACCCCGAATGGCGACGTCCTCCAGGCGGACGCCGATCCGAGGGGCTGAGGAGTCGAGGCGGACGTCGCCGCAGGAGGCAGCGCCATCCACGCAGCAGGAGGCGCCGAGGGCGAGGCCCTCCGTCCGGCAGCCGAGACAAGGACGAGGCAGGAACCGGAGACGTCCTCCTTGGACCTCCGCGACGAGACACAGGAACCAGCGGCGTCCTCCTTGGACCTCCGCGACGAGACACAGGAACCAGCGGCGTCCTCCTTGGACCACCGCGACGAGAAACAGGTGCAGATGCGGCCGGAGCCGAGCCGCCAGGGACAGATGCAGCGGGAGCTGCGACGGGCGCGACCTCCTCCTGGAGGTGCGCGGGGACTGCGGCTCCGAGGGTGACAGGGACAGGGACGGCCGCAACATGGCCGACAGGGACAGGGACGGCCGCAACATGGCCGACAGGGACGGCCGCAACATGGCCGACAGGGACGGCCGCAACATGGCCGACAGGAACAGGAACGGCCTCAACATGGCCGACAGGAACAGGAACGACCTCTACTTGGCCGACAGGAACAGGAACGACCTTTACTTGGCCGACAGGAACTGGAACGGCCTCAACATGGCCGACAGGAACAGGAACGGCGTCCTTACTAGAGCCGGCGGCGCTGCTCTCAGGCTCCTCACAGGAGCCGGCGGCGCTGCCCTCAGGCTCCTCACAGGAGCCGGCAGAGACTGAAACGGCGTCCTTACTGGAGCCGACGGGGACAGGAACGACCTCTAACGGGTCGACAGGAACTGGGACGGCGTCCCCTCCGGAGCCGGCATGACTGCTTACAGCTGCCGAGCTCGACGGAGGAGACGTCGGGCCTGATTGGGTGGAACTAACAGTCGTCAGACGGACGGTGCCCTCTGACTGGGACAAGGACTGAGCGTGACTGGACTGGACTGGGACGTGACTCGACTGGACTGGGACGTGACTCGACTGGACTGGACTGGACTGGAACATGGGCTAGACTGGACTGGACCTGAGCGTGACCGGCCTGGACTGGGCTCGACTGGACTGGGCTCGACTGGACTGGGCCCGACTGGACTGGGATCTGGACTGGACTGGGATCTGGACTGGACTGGGATCTGGACTGGGCTCGACTGGACTGGGATCTGGACTGGGCTCGACTGGACTGGGATCTGGACTGGACTGGGATCTGGACTGGACTGGGATCTGGACTGGGATCTGGACTGGGCTCGACTGGACTAGGTTCGACTGGACCAGGTTCGACTGGACCAGGTTCGACTGGACCAGGTTCGACTGGACTAGGTTCGACTGGACTAGGTTCGACTGGGCTAAAACCTGGACTGGGCTCGGCTGGACTGGGCTCGGCTGGACTGGGACCTGGACTGGGACCTGGACTGGGCCCGACTGGACTGGGATCTGGACTGGGCTCGACTGGACTAGGTTTGACTGGGCTAAAACCTGGACTGGGCTCGGCTGGACTGGGACCTGGACTGGGCTCGACTGGACTGGGACCTGGACTGGACTGGGATCTGGACTGGGATCTGGACTGGGATCTGGACTGGACTAGGTTCGACTGGGCTAAAACCTGGACTGGGATCTGGACTGGGATCTGGACTGGGCTCGACTGGACTAGGTTCGACTGGGCTAAAACCTGGACTGGGACCTGGACTGGGCTAAAACCTGACTGAACAGCTCGCGTCTTGACCGGAGACTGAGCAGCTCGCGGCTGGGCTGGAGACGGGGGACCGCATGAGTGCAGGAAATCCTCCCAGCGGGGCAAACATGGAGCTGGGCAGGTCGGTGCAGACACGACGGTCCGACGGGGCGGGGAGGAGGAAACCGAAACCATCGGCGGTGCGACCGGCGCTGGCGTGGTGCGGAGCGCGTCGCTTAGCTCATCGAACCTTGCGCACAGTCGCTCATAGAGGCGACGAACACTGGAGCACTCCAACACGCTGTCATCGTCCTCCAGAGTCAGTATCGTCACCTCCACGGCGCTGCGCTGGTTCTCCGACCGCCCGTCGGTAATCCTCCGCGAGGATTTTAAAATAAGTTAGTAGATCGCTAGGTAGCTCGGCGCAGGTAAACTCCATGCTCACTCGGGTGAATGATACTCGCCGTTAAAAAAAAAAAGAAGCGAGAAAAAACAGTCACTGACCTGACCGGAGGCTGAGTGCTGGCTGGGTCCAAGCTGGCCAGATTGTTCTGTCAGATTTGGGGCAGGCGGCGGACCCACATGCACAGCGCAGAGGCAAGGTGACGATTAACACAGGTTTTATTTTAGAAAACAGAGTCAGACGGTCCAGGTCATACACAACGCTTGGCAGGGAATTACCAAAGGGAGCAGGCAGTTTCCAGTCCAGTAAACAGGCGAGGTTCGTTACACGGGCAGGCTCGGCAAAGGTACAGGCAGGGATAAGACAAACTCATGGTCAGATGTTCGGTCCAGATTCTTTTCACAGGCGACGGTACAAACAAGGATCAGGCAGGATACACGGTCAAGGTAATCAGGGTCAAACACGAGGGAACTAGACACGACACGGTGGAACGAAGTGTGGAACTAAAGAAACTCATGAAACTCGACAATCTGGCAAGGGACTATGGGAACAGGAGCTGACTAAATACACAGGTGAGTGATTAACTGATTACAGACAGGTGTGGGTAATGAGCTAGGGAGAACAGAACTGATAACAGGAAGTCAACAAAATAAAACAGGACATGGCGTGACGACAGGAAACAACTAGAAACAAAACCCAAATCATGACACCCTTTGCAGCTATAACAGATTCTGGAGCCAAATGGATTCTGGGCTCTTGGCTCCCACTTTGTGCAATACACAAAGGCTGTGATCCCTTGTTGCAGTGATCCTGCTGCTTGGTGGCTCTGAGAGGTTCAGCTCATCTCTGAAACAGGTGAGAACAGGCTCCTTAGAAGAACAGGGTAACCATGACCTCATGTCAAACCGTGTCTGGGACAGTGAATGTCTTCTGCATTAAAGGAGCTTCAGGTGACAGAGCAGAACATTTTGTCCAGAGTTTAATGTACAGCAGCTGTAAGCTCTGACATCAGTTAAATGATGATTTAACTCAAGCCATGTTGAGTGTTTTCCGTGTTTTCTTCTCTGTCTCACAATGAAACATCCCAGCATTTTACATCCTGCCAACAGCTGATGCTCAAGTCTCAAGACACTGTGAGATCCTAGAAAGGCAAAAACAATGACCCCACACTCTCATATTGGAGCTTATAGAAACCAGTGTTTTTCATAGAACTACTTGTTCAGTCTATAAACAAATTCACTGGTGGGTTAATTCGGCACAGGCTAGTGAAATTCATATACAGGTAATGCATCGACTAATATTTATTGTAATAACTACAGAGTCATACCAAACTCCAGGCAGCTACAGATACATATGAATGCTACTGAGCATCTGACAGTAATGTACATCCAGGAACAAAATGAAAAGTAAGGTCAGAAAGCAAAATTAGCATCTGCTAGCTATGTCCAGTAACATCTAAACCATATCAATGTACGGTATGGTTACAGCATTAAAATATATTTACAGCCTTATTTTTACCAAACATTTTGGAAGCAGTTTTGACTTGAAAATCCTCATCCTGCCTTTAATTCTTCATAAACATCTTAAAAAGGCATACTGTATTAGTCAAAAGCACAAATAGATGTTGCTTAGCTGCACAGTAGGTGGTCTCAGCCATGCTTCTAGAGACGACAGTTATCAAAATCAAAATGTATCACATTGCAAAACTGATTAAATATCCAAGGTTGTTCTTAAAACTGCTGTTTGAAACTTTATTGGAGTCAAATACAACAACAGTGGTTAATATTCAGGCTCCAGGCCTGATATAATTATGTTGGATGACTGGGAATCAAAGTCTGGGCGTTTGGCACATAAAAGCTTGTCTTCCTCATGCTGCTAGCAATGTTGTCTTATTAACTTTCTGGAGTTTTATGCTACGTTCTTGTGTTGTACAAATCCATCTTTGCTGGTGAAACTGGGCTGTTACCTGGTGAGATGAGGGGAAGATTGTATTCCATAAGACAGCGATTAACCAGGAACTGATGATACAAACTCTACTATAGCAGTCATGGCGAATGAATTAACCAGAGCTGAAGCTCAACCAAACCTTCAAACCTGCCTGTCAATGCTGCAACTCAGGAAATGAACCATTTTTATATGAAACAAACAATGAAGCTCTTCCACCATTAAAAATATAACTTTCCAAGAAACAAAGGAAAATATGAATGTTTTGAAACAGCTTCCACTGCAGTGATTGATGAAGTCCTTGTCTGCAACTTTGACCTTGACCTGCTCTGCTGGACTCACAGCATACTGTCTTTAATGACCTGGTTTTCATGACCGCGTCTGCATTTGAAGTTACAGTACAGTGTCTGTGATAGAAATCTGAACTACAGATTAAACAAAGGAAAAAATGCTCAAAAACCTGGAAAGAGAAATACTGCCTGGGCTGCATAGCTGTTAACAGATATAAAGGTAATTGCAAGAGTGGAAAACTCTGGACTACATACAGTTAAAGGTATATTTCAACCATTTTAAGTCCCGATGTGTCCCCTCACAAGTAGTGTTTCCATTATTGCTCTGCTATAATACTACTATGGTATGCTACTGTGTGTCTCAAAAACCATGAGCTGAACTAAACAACGGTCAAAGTCACGTTTGGTCTGTGCATCGTAGCTCAAAGCTGCAGCCCACTAACTGATCCCATCACGCTTCCAGAATAATGAATACTGTATGGGTTTAACAAATAACAATAATGTGAGGTTTAAAAGAGCAGATTTTCCTCACGGCTACTATAATAAAACATACTACGGTACTAGTCCCACATCAGCACAGACACACAGAGCACAGAGACAGAATGTGAAGCTTGGTCTGTGTAAATATGTCATGCGTCATATGATGTGCAACAATAAAAGCTTGGTACCAGCGTGACCCATCTCGACATTGTCACTTTTAGACCTAAATGAATTTGATCAGTTGAAATGTGTGTATGTAGCCACTGGCCATAATCATGGCAGCAGCACTGCCTCATTATTGTCAGCCACTGATCAAAGGAGCTGAATTTAGCCCGTTAGCACAGTTGCATAAACAAGCCTCAAAATGCTACAATATATTCAACAACCATCCAGACTGTGGATCAAAGGAGGTGGGTTAAATCAAAATGGGGCTTTACAGGAGACTGTCATGTTGCATATCATAGAGCATGTTGTGAGTCAGCTTCCAGACAGCCAGAGGGCACTCTGGCTCACGTGGCATTAAGGCCCTCTTGGTTGGTTCTTTGTATTTTCATTTCCTGTCATGTCATGTCCTGTTATTAGGTTAATTAGAATCACCTGTTTTAGTAAGTATTTAAGTTTCTGGTTTGGGTACAGTCTTTGTTGGTGCATTACTCGTTACTGGTTACGGGTTACTTGTTACGTGTTGCAGTGTCGTCGTGCTCTTGTGCCCTGTCCAGGTTTGTGTGTTTGTTCACTGTTTGTGTTGGATCCTGTTGTTTGCATGTTTTGTGTTTTAGTATGGCTACTTAGTTTCCTGCTCTGCAGTGATCTTTTGTTTTACCTGTGAGTTATATGTGTTAGTTTGCATTTTTTGTTTCTGGCTTATCCTGCAGTCGCAGCGTCCTTAGTTTGTATTGTTCTCAGTCTGTATGTTCTATTTATTTATTAAATCACTTATTGTCAGTCCTGTCTGTGGGTCGTGCATTTGGGTCCTCCCTCCAGTTTAGTTTGAAGGCCTTTGGAGCCTGTTCCCCACTCATAGTGAGTGTGTTTTAAAATACAGTTCAGTCCAGTTTGACCCTCGCCCGTAACAGAGCAGAACTCCAGTTTGTTAGTTTGCCAGGAGAATATTTATTATCAAGAATTTACATTTAACAGTCACTCAATAGGTTATTTAGATCAAAAAGTCATGATGAGTTTTACTGATGTGAACACACGTGTTGTCTCGTTATGACCTTTGCCCTTGCATAACCTTTAAACCCTTTGTAAGGCTGTTGGTTTCATGAATTTCAGTCAGATTAATGGATCCTTATTTGATGGTTCACTATTATCAGTTGTTACCTTCACTGCCACACAGGAAAATAAAGTCTTTGTTAATGCAAATTTTCCGTGGAGTAGGATGCTGTAGCTGAGATTTTCTGGTAGGTAAACGAGTTTGGCACGTTTACTGTAATACATTATACATTAATTATCAATGTATTTGTGATTTATATTAGTTTTAAATGTTTGGTCATTATGTTTATAGAAAAATTTATTTGGTTTAAACAATATCAAGTCACGCATTGGTATCAAACTTTAAATAGAAACATGATCTTTCACAGGCTTTTCTTTCTGAAATCCAAGCTACCACTCTACACTGTGGTTTTACACTGAATATGTTCCACTTTGTGCCCTCCTCCAGCCCCTACAGTCCTGAAACACCACTGGCTGCTGTTTCTACTCTATGGTCTTCAACTATTTCCCTGTTGCTCAGTGGTTTCTTCTTTTAGGTTATAACTAATCTAGTAAATACCAAGAAGTTTAAATTGAAATTTGCTAATTTAATGTTGATTCTCATCACTATTTTGGGAAAATGATAATTTTTTTGGACCCACTGACACCACCAAAAACTACAAATGAACTATGTCGCAACAATTTAAATGAACTGCATTTTTACATTTTCCCTTTTTAAAGCTGACAACCTTCCAAGGAGAGCTGCTCATGTAAAATTCAACCAGCCTTGCAGCGATGTCGGCGTGTGTTTGTATCTGCTGCTTTGGAGCGCCTACCTGGGACACGGGGTTGCTGGACATTTTGACACGTTGTTGAAACAGCACACTCAGTATACGGTTTTGCTGCTCCAAGTCAAAAACACGGGTCCGAAGCTTCACGCACTCTTCTTTCAAGTCCTAGAAAGAAGATGCAAACACAGACCTGATTACAAATGATGGTGACAATGCTACATTTCTACCCGATGCTACCTTAACCAGCTACAAAACACAACCCTGCATTTACTGAAAACACAAATGACAGTACTGGGTCTGAAGCTGTGCTGCTCCACAAGGGATCCTCTCACTGGAGGAAACTCATTAAAATATGTTATAAAGCATTGACAAAATCAGAATGTGCTTAATCACCTTATATACTGTACGTACAGTACAAGTACACTCATCAAACCTACTTTTACAGATTAGAAGTACTTATTTAACAGCTGATTTCTAATGCAGATGTCTTGTTTTTCTTTGTCTGTGGCAAAGACTGCTTGCAGAGGTTTACAGTTTGAACAACCTGCAGAATCTTGTCAAATCACTGATAATTATACATTATACTCTATAGGTATGATAACATTGTCATCATACCTATAGAGTTAGATGATCTATTACTGGACCCATAGATGAAGATACATGTGACCCACTAGACTGATTCAAACACAGTGCTGTATAGATTAGACAAACCTTCTGTGTGAGGAGGGCCTGCACCACCTGGTTGGCCACCTTCAAGAGACACGGGACAAAAGATTCATTAAAGTCTGGTCAGTATTTTGGAACAGCTTTCTGACTTTTCTGTGAAGCGTTGAAATATCCCAGTATGAACACTGTCATAGAATCTAGAGACATGTAAGAAACTGGACAAAGTGACAGTGTGTTGCATCATAAGCTCAGTGAAATCATAGCAGCTGCCTGAAGTTAGTTTTTCTGACTTTGTCCACTCCACAGCACATTAATCAGTAGGTCAGTAATTTGAGGAGAATGCTGGTTTGGTTTTTGTGAATATTGTGGATTTGTAGGCTCAGTCCCACATGGTTTTTCATGTATTGTATTTTATAATCTGAAGCGTAGTGAAGCTGTATTCTACACTGGGACTCGATTAATAACTGTATTTTTATCTTTGTGATTTCTCATTCTCACCTCCTTTTTCATCTATATATCAGAACAGCTCATTCAGATCATGACAGGAAGCCTTTTGAACCACCCACAAAAAAGATTTATGTGCATAATAAGACTGAAAAGCAGCAGAAAGGTAATCCACATCAGAAATTCTGAGATTTCTGTCCTCAACCAAAATATGATAAATTCTCACGGGTAGCAATCTCCATGGTAACAGGGCCATTAGTAAAGCCTGCTAAAGAAATAAAGTGGAGCAGCCTTGTCAGCTGGAGAGAGATAGAAAAGGCAAGGACAGAGATAAGACAATCAGTGGGAAGGACTGAAGTAAACAGCCCACATGCAGGACGAACTGGGCCTCATTCACACATCACTCAGGGCTTCATTTAAAGCTGCTTATGATGCCACTCTCATCACTTTGTAATAGGTAGAGGGCATGTGAGGTTTGGTTAGCCAAGCTCATTAGGAAGGCTGGAAGTAGGAGGAAGCAGGTAGTCTGAGACAACATGCGGAATCAAGTATATGTTCTTCTATTGCCTTCTATAGTCATTTATGTTCAATGAACTGAAACTATAAAGTATGTTGTGTTTGTGTTCTTCTATACTTTGGATGGAGTAAGGCTCACCTTAGGTCTATCCACTGCTTAACAACTGTCTACTCATTGCCACCACAGAGTACTGGTACACAAAAGCAATGACAAAATGTCTATGCTAACATAAAATAAGGTACGATATTGCAGTTTAAATAATTTCACATTTAGTATTGCATTGGTTTAATGTTAGGGTTAACCACTGTTAAAGGACAGTTAGCTTAGCTTAGCATAAAATAGGGTCCCATCCTCAAGGAAACTGTCGTGTTGGTTCTCTAACTCTCGACTCACAGGTATCAGTTGGCTTTTCAAGATGCTAATCCACTGACCTAAACGCACATGGTAAACAGAACCTGCAGAACGATAATGTTTCTGTAGATCAGCTATGGTTTCACATACAGAAACGTACTAATGTGTTCATCGGCCAATTAAAAATGGAAGCTGGATGTTCTAACTTTGGAGCCAGACTAGCTGGTTCCAGTATTTATGCTAAAGTAAGCTAAGCTAAACTAAACTAAGCTAAGCTAAAATAAGCTAAGATAAAATAATCTAATATAATAAGATAAGATAAACTGCCCATCTCTTAGTTTCATGTTATATATAAGTTAAAATTAGACTTTACGCATCACGCACATTTTAATTTTATCCTAATTTAATATCGAAAATATCCCAAACATTGTTCATGGTTGACACTGGTTTAAGGACTCACCTCATCCAGACAACGTTCATACTGTTTTCTCTGATTGTCATTTTCCATTGACAGCGCCGAGTTCTCCGCCTGTGCAAACAAAAAGCAGACATGCACTGAGTGACTACTATGAAGGAAGCATTTCATATATATATATATATATGTGTGCAGCTTACATACTCGGGTCAGCACCTTGCCGCGAGACAAACCATCAGACCGTCGTATGAAACAAGAAAGCTTTGTGCTCTGCTTCTATTTCTATTTCTATTAAGATGTAAATATGCGTCTTTACTAATTTTACCATCTGCACAACATCTGTTTGTGAGTGTTGGATTACCCACCCGTTTGGCTGTAACTCAAAAACTTATGTACTGTATACAGTAGGTGCAGACTGACCAAGTCCATGAATTTTATTATTCGGGGGTTGACGAACCCTAAAACGAGCTCCATCAGATTCTCATCTGGTCTGTGGAATCAATGGCATATCAGTTTATATGTTACTAGCTAGATTTGTACATGCACATTATTGTCAGTATTTAAATGCATGTCTGTGTGTTACTGTACAATAATAATAAAACGATGAGAAAAAATAACTGGTTTGCCAGTATATATTGTGACCAAATAATATTTTATGCTACATTAACCGAGCAGCAGAGTGTGTTTCTGCAGAGACCTTGTGTTTCTACTACAGACTCATTACATGACATGCACTAACCAATAGTGTCCGTGTACCAGCATTGCCTACAGTAACACAAGTACCAACAATAATTACAGTGGTTTAGCTACAAGTAGTACAAACAGACTAGAATGAGCAATAGACACTGTTGTTACATTTCTGTTGTTTGGCCAAAAACATGATAGATATGACACAGGATTGTGGTTTTGCAATAGCAGTCAGTTCTGTCCCTCCTCAGCAGGAAAGGTGTGACTAAGAGGCAGTTTCCAGAGGTAAATACCATGACTTTAATTATGTATAACCCTTTGTCTTTTGGCATTAGATCTGCTAGATTCAAACAATTACCTGATGCTGGTGTGAGTGAAGGAATCACACACACACAATGTGTCTCATGTTTAATATTCTTCAGTAATACACTGCATGGGTTCAATGCATCCTGGTTTTAATAATTATAAAACAGACACCCCTTTGGTTTGGACTTTTGTCATTTGGCACCAAATGACCCAGTTTAAACCAGAAAATAAAGCCTTTTACACAGTGAAACTGCAGTTAAGTCTGGAACACGCCGGCTTTAATGAGGAGGAAGAAAGCATTACTATGATTTCTGTTAGTGTGGCTGCAGGCCACAGCATGCTGATGTTCCTAAGGCAAATGTGCCTTGAAAAGTCATAATTAGTGAGTGTAGATATATATCAGCACCATAAAAAGTCCTTACAATACTTTTTAATTAAAAGGCTAAATGTGACTCTGTGCGTATTGCTTATTCCACAGCATGTACAGTAGTCTACATTACAGTATCACGTAAAGTACAGTATGTTTAATTTCTTGGAACATACAGTAACCAGCTTTGCTCATCATGTGAGTGGTTCTGAATAAGAACGTGTTGACAGAACAGTTTACCTCCAGGGCCCTGAGACGCTCTAGGAGGGGGTTACTGTCCTGTGAACTCTCCTCCGGCGAGGTCACCATCTCTGCAGCTGTGGCCGTACAACCGTCCAGACTGTCCTGCTGCTTCCACATCTCCTCCAGCAGTTTGTCCTGAGAAGCAGAGTGTGGGTCACATAATGAAAAATAAATTGTCCACATCCTAGGAAAAGGTTTGATACATGTAAGCAACACATTCAGTGTTCCATCAACTCTCTTTAATGCTGTTCAGTGGCAACTGGACTTATGATCCTTGAAAAAAACAGTGGTTTGAATGATATGTGAAGAAGCAGCCTCATCAGAAGCAAGTGTCTGTGACACTCAGTATCCGGCTGCTCTCATCATTCTCAAGGCCATTTCACACTCCTTCACATCGGATGGTGTGACCCCACCAAGGCAAAGCAACAACTCAGCAACTCCAGAGAGTTTAATGTTAGGCAGTGAGACCATTCAGGAGTCAGGGAAAATGTCTTCATAGACTTCAAACCAAATCCAATTGCCACTTCGCAGATTTGCACGTTACTGGTTCATGGAGGCTCGAAGCCCACTCGCCTGGCCGAGAATGATTTGTGCCAGTAAATCTAAAGCACTGGACATTTCTGAGCTGGAGAATCACAACAACATACAGTACATACAAACAGTGTATGTTCAGTAGTTCTAAAGTCTTTTTTGTACCTTGTATGCTTTCATGAGGTCCATGGGGTCCACTTTTGGGCCCTGCACTGAATCCTGGTTCTGCAGTAGCGTGCGCACCGTCTCCTCCATGCTGCAGTCAAGAAAACAACATCCTGTAACATGTGGTGAGCAGCCAAAGACAGAGATGTTACTGTGTAGTAGCACTGGGTCAGTGCGTTACAGGATGCTTCAGTAAAAATTCTCTACATGTCCTGTGTTAATTAATGTGAAACCACTTCTTCAGATGTTCATCTCAGATATTATAACATCACTTACGGTTATCAGACTTCTCAGTCATACCCAGTCACACAAAGTTGATCAGTAATAAATCACTACATTTTCTTAAAATACTGTACACTGTTGATGAAAAGGTTAAACACACCGTATCATTTTAATAGTTTTCTCTGCTTTTATGACCCCATCAAGGCAGATACTCCACAAATGAGTATCTTTCCTTAAGTGAAACTATTTCAGGTGACGATGACTGATCATGAAGTGTGATCAAAGCAAAGCTTCTATCTATAATACAAAACAGGCTTCAAGTTATTTCACACGTTTCACTACATTGTGTTCAAGAAAGTTGAGAAAAACGGTGATGCCAAACTTTAACGCTATCAAATATATATCAAATACATCACACTACTTAATGTTTTATTGCTTCTGTTTACAATATTCCTGGGCATAAAATAATTGAACATAATAATGACCTGACACAGTTGACATTTGGTTAAATGCCTCCCACTGCATCAGTGGACTCCTGCCTTGTGCTTCTGTAATTGTTTCCCTCTGAGCTGTGTTTGACAGGAAGTGACCATGTTTCCTGTATCACAGCACGCACTGACATTTTGCCCTGTCATCGTCAGAGCAGTTTGATGCGTGTGGCTCGGCTATTAGTGCTGCTGCTGACCGAGAGCGCCGCATCGGCATTTCTGCCCCAAGTCACTGTCAACGACCCGAAACAAACCTGGTCAAGACAAAAGCAGCAGGAGGGACAGGGCTAAAGTCAACGCTTCTCTGAGCTCAGGAGCAAGAGCATTGACTCATTTGATGTAAAACAAGCAGCTTAAAAGGCCAGATGGGAGATGCAGACGTCATTAAGCATTAAGGCCCTGCACTGGCAAAGGTTCCAGAGTGTTTTTTTTTTACTAATATGGGTTTGTTACTTTTTCTCTTTCTCTTGTGTGACCTTTTGTTGTACCTCTATGGAGGAAACGTGCTGTATTAATCTTTCTTCCCATTTACATTACTGCGTCAAAGATAACAGATTAAATGTGTGGGATGCTATGACTCCTGTGTAATGCTATGATGCCTGTGTGATGCTATGACTCCTGTGTGGTGCTATGATGTCTGTGTGAGGCTATGACTCCCGTGTGATGCTATGCCTGTGTGAAGCTATGATGCCTGTGTGACGCTATGATGCCTGTGTGACGCTATGACTACTGTGTGATGCTATGACACCTGTGTGACGCTATGACTACTGTGTGATGCCGTGACTCCTGTGTGATGCTATGATGCCTGTGTGATGCTCGAACTCCTGTGTGATGCTATGACTCCTGTGTGATGCTGTGACTCCTAATGCAGTTGATGTTGTGCATTGTTGCTGTTGTTTTGAGGCAGCTAATGCTAGTTTGACCCATTGTTCTGTATAATACAGAACAAAGATGATACTTTCTGAAGGTAAGTTTGTGACCCTCCATGTTTTGAGTGAATCAAGCTCCGGGCTACATCAGCTCCACCTGGTCCTCCCTTGCCTGCTTTACCATCTGCTATGATCCAGCATGTTGTGCTCAGCCCTGCAGGTGCTGGTCCTTTTTTTATTCAATTAAAGATTAAAGATTCAAGAACAACAGTGAAATGCTTTACTCAAGCCTTCAGAGCCCTGCAGGCTGCTTTGCAGCTCTGACATGTACAGTATTGTGATGACAAAGAGACAAGTGTCTTTTATTGGTCAATCTGGAAGGTGACCAGGGGTAGAAACATGTGGTCACGTTTGTTGGTTTTTTAGTTCATGAAGCTACCTTTTATTTTTATTCACATCCTTCTCAGCTGTTTCATTCAGTGCCTCTATTTTCTTCTACTCAGATCCTGCAGCTTTACCATTGACTCTCACCATCACTGGTCATTTTGAAATGATGCCCTGAGTTTCTTCTCTTCAGAGTTGGTCTGCATGTGTAAAACAGTGGAGAGACGAGTTCTCAGAAAAGAGACAAACAAGCTCCCACCTGCCTCTAGTTTACCCTGACCACTCCTTACACTCAACCCCAGTCCTAGTGCCTAACACATTGGGATCATAACCATATTCTGTAATTAACTTTACTAAGTTGCTTTTTCCTTTTTTTACAGTGGTATCATTCTCTCATGCCACAAACTAGGTTGAGCTAGAAAACCATTAAAGTGTATTTAAACAGGATTCATCCTAAAAAGTAAGCAAAGTAACATATTTGAAGTTGTGAGAAAATTAAATTGCTTGTTGATAATGAAGCAAACTAAGCATTAACATCCTACAGTGTCATGTCTCAAAGTGTAGACACCACAACGACTACACTAGACAGTAAGCAAGCAAAAAAAGACAAGACACCATCAATGTGTTAGTGTTAACGAGTTAAAGCCTAAAGAACCAGTATCATACACATACATACACACATATACTGCACAGTGTACATCTGTGTATTTACAGAATGGTGGATGGCTTCAGTGACTGTGCTGTAGTATATTCTAACCTAATATACTGTGTATATAAACCTCCTCCCTCTAACAAAGGAGTTGCTGCTGCTGTGAGACATTTAGCCACAGGCCAGAAGGACCATTAACTTATCACGGACAACAATGTATGAATGCATGGCCTACTTTCGCCCTTAGTGAAGCAAACTGTAAGAGCGAAGCATCTTCAAGCTTTTCACTTCTCATTATTTAGATGCAGCTTTTATTCGAGCGTCTACAGGGACAATTCTTTGTTGCATTTGTGGCGCAAAAGAGCTTCTGAGCATAATTACCATGATTTTTATGTAGCAGCTCAGCAACTCCTACCTCTGTACAGTAGGTCAGCATGGAGGATGTCAGCAGACAAGTAACTAAAACCTCCAAAGGACACGCTTAGAAAACTGGAAGCTGAGGAGGAACCCGTACTGGGCCAAAGGTTGTTGTTGTTGTGTGGAGACTATGAGGCGGAGGTACACTGAAACAAAATTGCGAAAACTCAGATGTTAAATATAAACAGTGGAATTCTAATGGCTTCTAACTGAAATTAAAAATCACGAGAAGAAGCTTGAAAGGAGAAAAAGAAAGTGATAACATCAGAGATCAACAACCCGAGGGAAGAACCGAGCTCTGTAAGTAGACAGACTGCAAAAAGGCCCACGGTGACAAATTCCTCAGCATCACACTGAAGAGTGAAAAACAACTGCCTCCAAACACCTCGGTAAACTTTCTGAAAACCTGACACAACGGCCTTTGCTTTAGAAGTAGATGGAAGGTGATGGAAACAGCACACAACATGACTCACTAAAAGAAAAGTAACACAACCAAGAAGAAATATCTGCTCTGTTACAGACCCACTTAACATTGTTTAATCAAGTTACTATAGCTGATGATGGTGCTGCTGGAGACCCTGCACTAACCTCAGCTCAAACACAGACAAAATGAGCTTTATGCAATAAAAAATAACTCAGATACTGTAAAAGTACTAATACAATCAAAAATATGCAATTACAAGTGGATTACTGCCTCACAAAACCAGTCTTGATTTAAAGCAGCAGGTCAGCTTCCAGGAGTTCTCTGAGATTTAGACCATTTATTTGATTCCCCTCTAATACTTACAGTAGTCACCTCGAAAAGCACACGAACAAAAACAACTGTATGCAACTCAAACTGTCAGGCTACAGTATGTACTGTAGCAAACACGATGTCTGGCTCCTCTTTACTCCATATCTGATCATCAGCTGTTCATATCATTACTGATTAGTGTAATTATACCGTAGCTGTGTAAGCGGCTTCAGATTACAAATGAAATATATCAGGAGACACAAATGATGCAGTGACACAGTCTGCATAAGAAAATGTGTGACTAGAAACAAAAATGTTACAACTATTTTAGATTAGAGTCAGTGTGAATTCAATAAACAAACATTATTTTTACACTAATTGGATGTAAAAGGTCAAAACAAAAAAAAAACATGTGGGTTTAAAAGCAGAAAATTGTAGCAAATTGAAACTACAAACATCTTTTCATGTAGAAAAGATCTAAAATGTCACGTTTCAGTGATGGAGCCATTCTGTAAATAAAATATGAAGCAGGCAGGAGCCTGCAGAACGGCACCAATTAAATGTTCTCAGGCGCCAGCGTGGAAAGTTCGACCAACAGAAAATTTGTATTTCATCAACCCTGAAAGTTGGCGGCTTCATGAGACACTGGAAACAGCATTAAACTGGTCCAGTTTTTAGCTGTTTATGAATTATTATTTAGCGGTATTATCATTTGTGCTCTACACTCGACACATCACACGAGAGGAGATAAATACCTGTCAGCAAACCTTGTGTGACAGGAGTAAACGAGCTTCACACCTCGCTGAGCGAAAGCAGGTAGAATAGATGTTGGATTTCTCTAATCATGCACTGGGATGAGAGATCGATACGTGTGGACCCAGTGTGGGCTCCACCTGCAGTAACACGTCTCCACATGCTGTCAGAGACGTTCATCACGTCTGACTGTTGCTCAGTCGAACAGTCATTATATTGTTGCCACTGGCAGGTGTGATGGAGGGAAACATTCTGAAACAATGAGCCACTAACTTGTGGGATAATAGAGGCCAGTGGCTGTTTTAGGACCTAGGCCACCTCTCTGTCATATACTGGAGGTATGAAGAGGAAACCAGCTTCCATGGTTCTGGAGGGACAGACTCTTGGGATGCACGTTATTAAGGTAACGTCCTGAAAGGGACACCATTACATCCAACTGGACTCTGGATTGAGACCCATCCACTCACGGCACCATTCTTGTTGTGGATCCAGTGTGAACCTAACTGATATTGGGTTTTGCTGGGGGACGCAATGCTCAGAATCCAACTGGTTCCCAAGCCCTGTTGCAAATGTGGGTGTGGTGTACTGGTACAGTTAAAATAAAAACTGGAGCATGGAGCTGATGGACTTAGTCCATCCCAGTTTTTCTTATAAGAACTATGTTTAAGAATTTAGTTAGTCCTGGCCATGTTTGATGTGTTCTGGTGTATCTGCTGTTTCAGACTGAACCTTTATTTTGGTGTGTTCAGGCTCTTCCTACCTGGAGAAGTGCTGCTGCAGTGTCACCATCTGCCGTGCCCCCTGCTGAGACGTCACCCTCTCCCTTCTCTCCACGCCCAGATGTTGTTTCTTCTCCAGCTGGGATGGTTGTTATTACTATGGATGAGTCCTGGAGGTGTAGCTGCAGGCCAGAGCAGTAAACACAGTTAGTTTGCTGATCATCTATGAGGATTCCACTGCGGATTTTCAACTCATTGTAAAATGCATGTGCACTCCTACTAAAGCCCACGGGCCTCATGTACCAAGGGTATTTACGCACGAAAACCCGGCGTAAGCACGTATCTACGTCTGCAGTCAGTTGTATCAAAACTACGTAAAGTAGAAACGTGCGCAAATCTACGGTAGCTCGCTGGCTGTTGTAAGTACTTTTCTTCAGCTATTGGTCCATTAGCGACGCGAAGGGGTGAAACTAGGAAACTGATAATTACGTGAAAACGATTTTTTTACCGGAGAAAATAATAAATTAATATACAGCTCCGCAACCATCCATATGTCAGCAAGGCATCAACTTCCCATATAATTCCCGGTTGATTAACGTTAAAGGGCAGTTTACATCGAGAGCAGGTTTACCTGATGTGATCGGATCCATCGACTTGACACTAAATGGACAGTAAATAATTTAACTGCCCTAATGTTAGTCCTGTTACGCAAACAACATTTGCGCAGCCAAAGTACATCTTGTCTTCAGCATCAGCATGAATCTGTGGTTTAATGTAGGGAATTCCTATTAATAGCTGAACACGGTGTCTTCTCCTTCATTTCTGCCTGTTTTGGTGACACTTTGGTGGTAAACTTCGCTTCACGTCCACCTTCGTGTCAGACCACTTTTATTTTTTTATTTCCGCTCCTGTGCGGAACCTGCAGCATTAACACCTGCACACACGGTCCCGCTGGGCGTACTGCGCAAACGCAGACCGTATTTAAATAAATTAACATATTTATATGTAGGCGTGTCACCGGAGGAGTCTGCTAATTAATCGCCTGCGCTCAATTCTACGTTGATTGCTAAGTACGAAGGAAACAGGCGTAGATCCGTACTTAGGGGAAGTTGATACATCTGCACTTATGCAGTTTTCTGGATTTGAACTTATCCCAAATTTAGTAAAAGTTTAGGAAATCTACCCAAGTCTTCGTACATGAGGCCCCAGCTTCTTAGCAGGTTGACTGGTCTGGTGGAGAGCAGGAGCAGTGCTTTGGTGCTGTTAACATGAGAGAAGCATCACTCAGCAGACTGACATGATGCTGTACAGTAAACATTCAACCTTCCCTGTTTTACTCACAGGCTGCTGCCACATCATGAAATCACTCCCAACATACCGAGGATCTGCATAAAGTCAATGCAGATGAACTCATAAAAGCGTTGTCAGTGTTTTGTAAAAGGAGACCTGACTATGTTTTTGGCGCTTTATTAAACCTTTTTTTCCTTCAGAAGAAACGTGTTTCTGAACGTTTGTCACTGTGGAGACGTGTTTTCACCACCTCACCTCCGTTTGACTTATGGAGCAGCTATTGTACTTACCATCTACTACACTATACCATGTACTATACCATCTATTGTAGTATACCATCTACTACAGTATGCTATACGATGTACCATACCATTCACTACATCCTCTACTATACTACATATACCATGTACCACACTATCTACTGTACTACGCCATCTACTACACTATACCATTTACCAAATCATTCACTGTGTTATACTACTGTATGCTATCTATTACACCACCTACTGTATTACACCATTAACTTCACCTCTACTATAGTTTACAATCTACTACACCGTCTATGGTTTTATACTGTACCAACTACTACACTATCTACCTCACCAGAATAGAATGTTCATGTGGCTATTTCTTCCAATGAAACTTGGTAAAAGTTTTGTTCAATCGTGTCAAATCATCGAATATGTAGTCAAACTCTGCTGACACTCTCCCACTAGGCCTCATCGCTAATTAACTCTGAAGACACCCACACACTGTACAAGGTAACAGCCTCTTCCTTTGTATATTAAATATGGAACGTGAAGGTCAGTAAGAGGTCATTTAATTAAGATTCATTCAATATTTAGCTTATTAATCAGTCTTATATGAAGAACTGTTTGGAACAGATATGTTAGTCATGATGTACAGAGGTAGGAGACATTGGTGTTGCAAAAAAATCATGCCATTAATATTTATTTGTATATCTGTTTATTTTTTTGTTTATCTCTTCTTCCACCCAGAATGATATGTAATCACATCACGTCAAACCTAAGGTGATAAAAAGTGGTTTCATTCTTTGCTGTAGATTCCAAAAGTAAAACAAAACCACGAACAGTAGCTCAAATTAAACTATATACTTTGACTGGCAGCTAGAGCTTTCTGGCGTTTAAGGGAACTACAAACATTTGAGATGGAAATTTGAAGTGTAACCCAGCACTGCCATCTGGTGGTGATGTCAGATCATTACAAACGGCTGGTTTCTGCTGCTTTAACATTTTTTCCAAGTCAGAAATAAAATAAAAAATTTCTGGATGTTATTGTGATGTTGTTCTGCTGCCTCTTAGCACTGAACACAGATTCAGCCTTATGTGTTCACGTGCCACCAACCTTTCAATCCTAGCTGTAGCTCTATTTCAGTTTGCAGCAGTTTGTCATGTGAATCCTGTGAAAGTTAGAGCTTACAGTAGTGTATGAAGTTCAGCTAATTCTGAGCTAATTATGTTGCTAATCTTAAACACGAAGCTTCACATCATCACACCCAACCAGCATGTGCCTATTGTCATGGAAACAAAATCGAGACGTTTAAATTTAAACTGTATTTTTCTGAATCTTAAAATCAATGACTGTAGTTATGTCATATGATGGACTGAATGATTCCATCAGCTGGTTCCTGTGTTTCAGCTTTTCTTCATGGTGCAGCAGTGGCCGGTGCAGCACCAGGACCCTGTTTACCAGCATTTGTCCAGCAGGTGGAGGCCTTTATTCATTTTCCTATTCATTTTCCTCTTCTTGCATCCACTGAGCTTCTTACCTGGTTTCGTCTCTGTACTTTGTTCATTCAGAGATTTTTGTTTGGTTAGTGTGACCTGACTTAGTAACACCGCTATACTGTATATTAAAGGAAACTGTCCCCAGGTCCCCAGTCAAAATGTATGAATTGCTTTAAACCAGGTAGAAGTTACAGTCAATACACAGCATCACATTGAACACAAGCACCTATTCTTTATATATTTGTATTGCAAAGAAAGTGATACACTTTGCTCACTTTAAGAAGAAAACAACAAGGGGCGGCTTATTATGAGGCCACCACTCTCTCTGTTACACCCTGACCTCATTGTCTGATGCTGTACATTCAGTGACATGCAGTTCTTTGGACAGCGGACAGTAACAATCGCCAAGAGAGGCCAGCTGTGTTTAATAGGCACACATTCAACCGAGCTGGATTGAAATGAACAGAGAGAGAGAGAGAGAATTCATCATGATAAGGATGATACTAAGGATGGTTGTCAGGTTAGTGGTCCAGTAAATGGGAAACAGTAAGTAGAATAGTATCAGGGCAAATGAACTGACTGCTAAGACGTCACAGTGAGTCTTATTGGAATGTAGCATAGCAGTGTTATTATTATTACTAAATAGAACCTTTATGACTGAAACAGCAGAGGTGACATTAGGTGTGAATAGTGACAGTGAGAATAAATGAGAATGAACCAAGCAATAAAGACACTTTATGATAAGCAAAGAGTGTGACATGATGAAGATGAAAATAATTCAGATGAGAAAAAGCCAGGAGCACAGCGACGAGGTTTACAAAGTTCCTACAGAACTAACTGGATAATAAATGACAAATAAGATGATTATAAAGAAAGAAACGTCAAAGACATTTAAACATGTTAATAGTTGGATTAAATTATGCCTGGTTAGTTTGAGGTTTGTCTCTGTGTTTCATGTTGGATAGTGTTTGTTAACCTCTACAATCTATTATTATTATGATTAATACATGAAAGTGCTACTGTCACATACATGTGAGTCTTTGCCTCCATGACTCCAGACACGCTGTGGAACCGCTGATGGCCCAGAATGAACCCATCTCCTCAGTCACACGATGGTTGTGAGTATGAGTGACTGTAAACTGTCAAACACTGTCTAAACTCTGCAGCTAAGATTATTTATTGTTGGCTATTCTGAGAAATGAGCCACGTTTTATAACCAACGGTGCCTGAACCCGAATCTGCAGCCGTAGTACTGTTCTGTATCGTCCCCGACCACACTTTTACTCTGGGGATATCATTCATACACACTGTCTATTGGTACTGTGTAAAATACTCTAACTTTTAGTGCCTGTCACTTATAAAACCACCATGAAGAAGAAAGTCGGTATCAGTTTGCATTTTGTCCTATCTCCAGAGTCACTATTGTAATCACATGGGTGGGAGGGTAAATTGGTTTAATTAAGGAAGCAGTGATTCTGGAATGAACTATGACAAGACCTCGTTGGGATTTTGCCCCCTGGGGCTTTAATGAACACATACTTCTCTCCTAAATCACATCCTGCTGATAGAGCAGTGTCCTGTGTGCCTTGCAGCAAACGGGTGGTGGAGGAAGTTTGGCTGCAAGTTTACTGCTTGCCTGTTTAGGACAAATGTGTCTTTATTACTGTTATTATTATTACAATAGACACGTGGCCGACCCCAGGAATGGAACCCAAGCACATCTCACTGTGAGGCTGCTCCACGAAAAACACAATGCTAATAAATTAGCTTTGTGCTAGTATTTAAGATACATGACACAATTATTGCAAATCTGCAGCTCTCCAGTAAAAGCAGATGAGCCGAGTGAATCGTCAGTGTTGTGCCAACTTCACTGATGCTGTAACTACCAGAGGATGTGGCCGAGTCCAGACGGAGCTCTGAGCCTGTGTTTACATAATATCTGTGTTTCGTCAGTCTAACATGCTTTCGAATATAACATCACCTGTGTGTCTGTACAATCTAATGAATGTCAAAGATCATTACCAATAATGTCATCATGTTTTTTTTTTTTTTAAAAATTGATTTGTGACGTTTATTTACTGTTTTTTGTCATTAAGAGCAGAGTGCAGCATCATCCAAATGGAGGAAAGTAGCTCTGAAGTGGAGACAACTATGCAGGAAGGAAAGACCTTCATGTTTAGTGGAAATACAGGACACAAATAACAGCCTCAGCCTCCATTTGAGCCCACACATATTCTAGTTGTTTTAAGAAATAAAGTGAAAGAAAAATTAAAAGCACATTTCTCATAGAACTAAGAACAGTGAGAAACGATACAGCTCTGATTATATACGATTCATAGAAGCTAAAATAAGAACAAAAAATAAGAACAAAAAATGTAGAACTAAAATTGATACAATAACGGTAAACCATTACTGGCATCATTTAATCATTTATTATCCACAATGAGAGACAGATGTTTTAAATCACAGCCTTTAAACACCTCTCCATCAAGGGCACAATAATAAACAGGCCAGTATAAGAAAAGCTTCTAACTGATGCAGTAAACATGGAAATTTTCTGCATCCCTGTCTCCTCCCAGTCCACAAATAGTCCTTGGTGGAGATATTTTTAGCACAAAGCGATTTTTTTAGGCATCCTTGATGTTGCAAAGGTTCTAATGCTGTTAACATTCTGTCGTTTCCAGGCTCTTGTCTGAAATGATTCTGCTGCAAATTTATAAGAAACAGTCCAATTTGGTCTTTGATGATGATCTACTTATTACATATTTGGTGTTTAATTTGAACTTTTACTCATTTGCAGAATGATTCAGCTAAATGCACACGTCACGACGCGGTTCCTGCCTCACCCAGTGCTGGCGTCTTCTGACCAAACGTCAGTCTGCTACTGGTCCCTGACTGAAGAGCTAACACGCTAGAATGTGAAGGAGTCCAAACCCAAAGAAGGTACAGTACTTGTGGGGTTAGCTTCTATAATAATAGGGAAGTTTTATCTATGAAATACAGTAACACCAAAGTAATGACCAGCTATTAGCAAAGTTAAAACAAATAGAAATATAACTAAAAATGTGGAATTACTAGAATTTCCATGTTTACTGCATCAGTTAGAGGCTTTTCTTATACTGGCCTGTTTATTATTGTGCCCTTGATGGAGAGGTGTTTAAAGGCTGTGATTTAAAACATCTGTCTCTCATTGTGGATAATAAATGATTAAATGATGCCCTCATACCTGGTTGTGTGGTCATGAGGTTGCCTGCTGGTGTTTGTTACAGTAAGAGGCTCATTGTTCTTTGCATTTCCTGTGGTTTGGTGATTAGCAGGTGGCTTCTTTTTGTTAGAATGAGTTTGATGAAAGGGCATTAGACCAGACTAAAAAGCAAACATTGTCTAATATTGCTCATGGCAAGTTAAAGTTTCCTGCACAGCGTTTCCTGTAAATGAGCAGTAGTCGTGTGTTAGCGCTTCCATTGTCCCTCCTTAACCTTTAGGGCACTGCTGACCCCTTTATGGGGATAGTCTCCCAGTCCAAAGCGTTGCAGCGGCTACAGTATCTGCTTCAATGCACCAAACATGAAATAGATGCAGCCCCACACAATGGTCACCCCCTCGCCCTGAGCTACTACTACTCTCAGTCCTTTCACATTGAGGTCAGCTCAGCCATGTTGCAACAATAATTCTCTTCTGATGTTGTCGACTCTTGAATGTGGCGACTCGCTCCAACGCATCGTGGCACGAAAACAAGACGAGTGAGTGAGAGTGAACCGGCGACGGACGAGGTCGAGCCTCGATTCTCTAAGCCAACTGTCAAAGTCAGTGTGATGAGTGACAGTTAGTTGTCCACTTGTTTCCTCCACAGTAACTCGCAGTTGTGTCTTTAGCTGCTTTAGTTCTGTGATCGGTCTCTGCTGTAGTAAAAGCAGAGGCCCGGTCAGTGCAACAGGCCAGGCTGCACCGAAGCCCAGCTCACGTCTCCCAGCACACGCCAGTGAGACTCACCACTCGCTGCTGGATGCTTCACTAGCTCACATGAACCATGCTTGTTATTCCATTTACAGCCTAGAATGATGTGTGGCACTAGAATATGCTTCTCAGTCGGTTCCTTAACTGGATAAACATGCTTTGTCCTGGGCAGAAATCTGATCAGTTTAGGGCCATGGCTGAATTCCACCAGGGTTCGTCAACATAACTAACATATATGAGTTGGGTCCAATGCACATGTGACTTGAGACCAGTTTCAATTCAACAGATACGTTTTAAACCTCTAACCAGACTGTTGGAAAACATATGGAGGCAGATGTACAAGAACTGGGACCAGTGCTTTACACAGTAACTACTGTTACCAATGGAGGGAGCGGTTTTTAAGGTAGAAGGATTGCTGCTCTGTGATGAACCTTTAATTAAATCAATATGATGGAAATGAAGGGAAAATAAAATAATGTGCAGTTCTATTCTGAGGGAGGATCTACAGTAGGTTAGCGTAGGGTTTATGACACGGGTTCAGTTGAGGTCAAGCTAACTACAGATCTGGAGAGTCCAACAAAAAGCTTAGCTCCACATCGACTGAAGGAAAATGCTTCCAAAACCGAAAAGAGCTGAATCCATTATTTATCCAGGTCTGTGTCATCCTAGCCTACTTTCCCTGGCACTCAGGGTGAAGCAGTTACTTGTTGATCCCATGATATCTCCCAGGTTATTCATTATACATGTAAGCAGTCTGCATAGAGCATGCATACAATATGGCATCATCATCACAGCCTAACCGTTGGCATGTGGAAATACAACCATACAATACTAGTGTGTTGATGAAAGAGCAGGCACATATGTAGGAGCATGGTAGTGGTTTCTAGCATGTTCACACGCACACACACACAAACACACACACACCAGCTTTGCATTTAACTGACAGGTCATCCTTACCGGTTGCTGTGTGTATCCACGGAAACGGACGTCAGCAGAAGTAGAGGGCTAAGAGCTCGCTCGAGCATCCCTCGTCCTCGTCACATTCACAGAGTGACCAAACAGCAGCCCCCAGCAAAGAGCTGCGACTCCACGGTCGCCGGAGCCATCCTTATGGGGAAGAAGGCAGCCACAGAGCGCAGCAGAGACGTCACAGGCCCACATGGATCCCCAGCATCCGGCTGCATCCCATCCTCCGTCCGCAGCCGCCTTGTATCTAGATGCAACGTATTCCACCGGGACTCAGAGCAGAACTCAGAGCAAATCCATGAGGCCGTCACATCCACGCACAATGAGAGCTGAAAACAAGGCAGCCTGCACAAAGCACCACCTTAGCAAAAGACAGAGCCCGCTCCTGCTCCTCCTCCTCTGCCGCTGCCTGATTCACCGCTTCATCGCTCTATTTCTGTCGTCCTCTGATGCTCACCCATATTTCCACCTCACTACTCTCTCTCTCTGTCTCTCTCTAATTCTCAGCTGTGTCTCAGTGCTTTGCTCAGCCTGTGCCCAGAGGATGTTGAACATGTGTTCAGGGTGGGGGTTGGGGACTGCTGACTTCATAGGTGGCACGCTTACTTCCCACACTGATAGGTCGGGCAGGACGGCAGCGTACGCTCACGTTTTGGACACAGCAGCGTTTTTAGATTCAGACACACTGGCCACTTCGGTTTCCATTTTCGTTTCTAGTATTTTGACAAATGCTTAGCTGAGATTATCTGCCACACTGCAGTTGGCTGGTGGAAATCTGTGGTAGTCAATTAAGGGAAGGAAGGAGGTGGTTCCTTTATGTGTTATGATAGAGCCACTGTTATCCCACTAAATAGCCTCGCATGACTGACAGAGAGGCATAAACAAACCCTGTCAGCTCACACATGACATGCTACACAAGAGGGGTTTGTTCCAGTTTAACACTAACACTGCTTTCTAGACAGACAAGAAACATTTCTCTACGTTAAACAGTGGCACGGGGAAGAGAGAAGATGTGGGAGGCTGAGAGTGTGCAGGGAAAACAGGACAAACAGGGAGCGGGGAGAAAGGAAAAGGGAGGGGTTGACGGGAGAACGCAGCAAAGAAAGACAAAAAGGAAGCGAGGCAGAGAGAGAACAGAGCTTTGGAATATTTATAGAAGGCTACAGACTGATGTGAAGAAATAAGCTCCTCTATTTCTGTGCTGTGACACATGGCTGCATCTGAGATGATATGCTGTCAGGCTAAGTCATATCAAAGAGCTCCTTTGGTGCTTTCGCTGCGAGGATGCACACAAACTGCAGCTGCAGCACATATGAACATCCATGTCTCCATTTAAAGCAGAATGCTCTCAAAGGTCTGATCTGGCATCGGTGGGAAATGGGCACAAATCAAGAAAATTAAGATCTTGTGACAATCACAAGTGCACATGCGGCTGAGTCACATCCCCAGTGAGGTTATCTGGAGGGGGAGGAGGCGAAGATGGGCACAGGAGGGTTTTCTTTAAACATGATGATTACAAAAAAAAATCTAAATATTTTTACTGTTAGTTGAGACAAATTTTGTTGAGTCAAAATGGATTTTTAACGCTAGATGTGAATCTAAGTGTGTTTGTGTGTGTGTAGACCAGGATACCTCTGGGCTTATACTGTGACCTAGATTGGGCCTTGATGCTCCCAAGCCTGGCAGCCTGTGTGTGTGTGCGTGTGTGTGTTTGAGTGTGCCAGTGCATGCGTGTCTAAATGCAGAGGAGAGGAAGACGACAGAGAGAGGAGGAGGTGTGTGTGTGTGTGTGTGTGTGTGTGTGTGTGTGTGTGCGCGCGCGTGTGTGTGATTTGCATGGGATGATGCTGCAGCAGCTGCTGTGTTGCTGTGTGCAGCTAAGAGCCTCAGCTGGAAGTCATACAAAGAGGTAAATGTTCTCACAGCTTATCCGACCTCAAAGACCAAACTTACGTAACTTGGAAAGCAGAGAAATTATAAATGGCAAAACCAAGTGAAGGGACAGTAAAACAGACCTGATGGTCAACGCACCAACCTCACTGGGAGATTAGATGATTCATAGCACCTAGAAACGTGTGTAAAGCTTAACAGATTAACATCCGCCCTCTGTGCAGATTAGACTGTCACGTTTTTACATATAAATGAAACATATGATTCGTTTTTTTAATTCTTCCATACAGACGTCTATACTTTATCTAATAACTCGCATCCATATTATTTGATTTGTCATATGTACTGTAGCAAATGAGTGGAATCGTCTGCCCCAGTTCATTCCTCACCAAATTCATCTGATGTGGGAAGTCGTCAAGATGATCCATGTGACTAAAAGGCAAATCGTCATAAAATATTATTTGCTTATTTCACTGTAGCACGTCGTCACAGTCCTGGATGTTTCTACAAGATTCTGTTGATGTGACAAAAATAGGAGTGTGACACACAGATGGTAAGTCTCCCACAGGGACATGCATGGTAGGGCCCACGTTGGGAAACCAGAAGAATAATGCGTAAACAGAACAATTCCAGTTTGCTCAAATAGGAAAAGACACAGTTCACGTGTGAAATCCAAATTCTGTACAAATGCTGTAAATAAATGTACAAAAACATTTAAACCGATCCAATTGGCTAAAAATGGCTCACTGTTTAAGAATTATTCTAAACAAGGCGCTACCTTTAGCTAATTAGATGCAGAGGTGGAAATAACTAGGGACACTTGCTCAGGAAACCAATAACCTCACGGTAAACTGTAAATGTAAAGCACTAGTGAGATCCTGACTCTACTGTCAACTCAGAATACGCATTGGTTGGGTTGGGTTTTTTATTTCACATCCGAATCCTGTGCTGCTCCTTCCAAAATTCTGCTATTCCTTGAGATATTGCTAACTCTGCTAAGCCCCTGCACTCGCGGGGGGTGAACCCCACCAGTGCAGTGCCCTTCGTCGCCACCCCCTGCCTTCCCGCCAGCTCCGCCACCCTGGCAGCGATGAGGGAAGCTGGAGCGTGACAGTACGGCCGACCGCCGATGCTGAAACGCGGCCAGGGTTCACCTGCTGTCGCGTGACCCGGCCCACTTCCCCTCACGCTCTCCACGTTGCAGGCGATTTCCACGGCGCCTTCGTGTGGCAGAGCCAGCACCTGCAGCCCGGGCAGGCCCCCAGGGGTGGACGCTCTGATTGCTGAGGCGATGCTTCGACCCACGCGCAGGTCCTGGGTGTCGATGGTCACGTTGCAGTTCATGACGTACGGAGTGGCGCCAACACCTGCGCGACATCAGACAAGTCAGCGCTACACAACACGATGTGTGCTGCGTGTTGTCAGGAAATAAGGCTTCACCAGCTGGTTGTAACCTAGACTGCAGGGCTGCCTCAGGTCCAGAGTTGTCCCCCTTAGTGTACCTGCAGCCTGAACGGCATTAATCCCTCCCTAAGTGAATAGATTAACACTTCTGCCACTGTGGTAAAGCTGTTGGAAAACAGCAGCTGCAGGTCAGCAGGTATAGAAAGATAGACCTGCTTTTCATTCTGAGGCTCTGACAAGATTAATGTCTGCAGAAGATTAAAGACTCTCCATAAAACACCACTGAAGCAGCAGCTACACATACTGTATAAGGGCGATCGGCAGCGTGAAATGTAACAGAACGAGCACAGGGTAGATTAAAACCTGCCACACACACAAGTTAGATTCAGTTTTCGTCTCAAATATTTCCTCGTAGGAACTTAAAAAGTCAAAAACATGAGGCACGTGTCCTCTGCACGTCATCGGGTTGAAGCATTTACCTACAGATGCATGGACTGGTACACTCCAGCTTTGTCTCTCTTTTGAGCTCACCAGTGAGGCCGAAGCGTTCCTGCGGCTGTGGCCCCACGTCGGGCCTGACTGCCTGCAGGTCGGAGGTCCTCTTGAACCAGCCCAGCTCCTTCCTCCTCTGAGCCAGGCTGCGCTGCAGGGGGGGGTCTGCCCAGCCAAACAGGAAGGCACTGGTGCCCGGGACCCTCTGTGTGAGTCCCTGAGCCACAGCTGAGCCCAGCAACAACACAGATACGTCTTATACACCTGTGAGATAGAAGAGCTCCATGCTGCTGTTGAACTGTACTGTGTCATAGCAGTATAGCATTCAGGCACACAAACAGAAGACACACACGCCTCACCTCGAGCCTCGCTAGCACAATCCTCCACTCCCACCTCTTCTCCCAGAGGGTAGATGGGTATGAGGTCAACGGCGCCCAGGCAGGGGTGGACCCCCGTGTGAGCCCGCATGTCGATCAGCCCAAAGGCTCTCTCACAAGCCGACAGGATCACCTCCTCTGAGAAACAACAGAAACCACACTACACATGATCCCACGCTAAACTTCTGGTCTTCTTTCAGAGACAGGAAACTTTCCATCCACACTGCCGTTTTGCGCAGCAAACACATGAAAACACTGTATCTTCAGGTCCATTCAGGTGTGTGTGAAAGCAGGAGGTAGAGCTCTGTCTGCTTTGTCAGAACTTTTCACTAAGTTCAACTCCTCACTATGATTTTTGCCAGAAAAATATTCATCCTGAATTTCTGTGTTTAAATCCCTGACAAAGCTTATTAACGGATTCTTTCCACCCTGAGGATTTGAAAGCAGGGGACAGACACTGAATCCTTGTAGCTGCAGTGGAACAGTGAGAAGCATACTTCACCCTTTAGTCTGGTAGAGAAACACTAAAGTAATGTTTTATTATCTCAATAAAATCCCAACAAAGGATTGAAAAACTTACTGATGGAATCAATGCTGGCCACAATGGTGATGACGGAGCGATTGTAGTCATGGTCATTAAAGATGTTCAGCACTGTGGCTCCCTCTCGTCTAACTCCTGATGGCCAAACAGTTTCAAGGTTCAGTTTATCATTATGGTTACCTCGATAACCAACTGATGACATCATTACGTCAGTGAATAAATGGTAATGTCATGAATTAAATTCAGTGATGACTTGAGGAATTCAGACGTTTAGCTCCAAACTGGTACTGAAGGGGGAAAACTTCAAATGTGACGTGTTTGTCACTCATTGTGAATATCTGATCCTGTCATATGTAGGTGAAAGAGCTAATTATATTTTGGTGAACCTAGAAATGTGAAAGGTTGCAGCGCAACATGTAACTTACCTCCAGCATCGTATAGCGCGGCCTTGGCCACAGCCTCCACCTGATCTGTCCTGCGGGCCTCAGAAACATTGAGGAGACAAGCCACCAGCCGTTTGCTCCAGTAACCCACAGCCATGGTTCTGTCTAGTGAATGGCTGAGTGAACTGCAATTATCAATTCTTACATTTGTTAAAAGATACATCTAATTATTTTTGGCTTGAACACTACAGAAATGTGTGTTTACAAAATAAACTACAATAAAGTGGTGATAAATAATAAGAAAAAGAAAACATTCATTTTATTTTTATTATCCCACAGTGGAGATTAATCTATATAAGGCCAATATGTCCAAACAGCACTAACTAAATGAGAGAAAGAAAGAAAGAGACGGGCTGGCACAGTACAACATTATATAAGCTAAGTGCAAACTGTGCTGCATAAATATTCACTGGTTAAACTTGATTATTTGAGCACCTGCTGCCTGTCTTGGGGCATGGAACATGTTCAAAGTCCAGCCTGGTGCAGGCTTACTCATGTTTCATCTATGGCAGAAATCAACATGTCTCTGAAACACGACTCAAATCAGGCATACCTGCGTTACTGATGCACTTTCAGGAGCGTTTGCACATCTTTCTCACGTGTTGTATCGCGCGAAGGGAAGCGCTACGCTGATTCCTGTGCTGAAATCACATGTTACAGATGTTAATTTTTAGCATGTTTTGCTAGGGTTACTGACATTATGGCGAGATGGTTCACCCTAGTTCCCAAACTACCGGAAAAAAGTAATTTTAACCATGTAACTATGTAAGTGCTAGATAGTTCCATGATAGATTCATGCGGGTATTTATTTCGTTTTATTTTTTTTCTTACACGTGTTGTTTTTATTCGGTTTAAAGCATGAATAAAATGTGTTGTCATTTTATGAAGTGAAATAAAATATGTAGCTGGCAAGTCATGTTAAAATGAATTGATTGTTTGCTTAATCTAAATACTTTTTTTAAAGCTGCTTAACTTTAACTTGCAATATGCATCGATATATTTTTATTTGTCGTTGAACTGATTCGTGTTTTTCGTGTATTGGACTCGAAGGCGGAAGTACGTGTCAGTAGACTATTTTGCCACGATTTAAGCTCACGTGACTCTGGGATCAGAGAGACAGACATGCGCAGTAATTGCTGACTTGGTCGTCAGGCGTGTGGATGTTGACAGATGACAAATAGCGCCTCTCTGTGGACAAAATGGGTGAAACCGATCAAATTTAGATAAACAGTCTTACTAAGTAACATATACGGCGTATAATTAGAGTACTTCGCGTGCGCATTTGCTAATATGACACTGTTAGCAGCAGCCGTCATGGTCAGCACAACAGCATTAGCCCGCTAACAGCATGGAGTGTCTGCGTCAAGAAAGAAAACCGCGGCCCATCTTCCCGAGTTACGCTCCATGCTAACCTTCCGAGCAGTGGGGGTGGGCTTCACTTTAATAGCTGTGGCCAAAGCAATGACTTCCGCAGCCGCGACCGCATCATGTGAGCCTCGGGGGCTGCGTGCAGCTTCCAGTCGGGATGCGGGCTCCGGGAGCGCACGGCAGAGGCTGCACAAACTGCTCGCGGTTCCCGGAAACGTGCCGAGCCGCGTCAACGACCTGCTGCTGCTGCGGCCCGAAACAGACGCCCAGAGCAGCGACACTGCGCCACCGAAGAAGTGCAGGAGCAGGCATGTCGTGTTCTTCCACGGGGATATCCAGGTGAGGGGGATCCAGACACACGATGATCGTCTGTCTCTTCACTCTGTGTGACAACGTGACGCACACTCCCCACGCTGTCTGTGGCAAACAGACACCTGCTGCAAAATCCCAGACAGACATAGAAACCTGCGTGATTGTCCTGTACATTCAGTCCAGTACTCATGCAAAGAGCTTCCCAGTTTGTGACTCAATGTGTGAAATTTATGCTAGTATTATTTATTTTATTAAAAAACTCAGTTACTTTAATGGGTGGTGGAATGAAGTGTCTTCCAGCTTTTGACTGGCTGCACACAGCCACATGTTGGTTTGTTGGTTCCACTGGGCTCTTTCTCAGGCCGCCTCCTCCTCCCTCCAGCATGTCAGCTGTATGTTGTGTAGTTATTGACATGGCAATGTTTAAACCTTTTTACAATGATCCGAAATGCTTTTGGATCATTGCTTTCATAATGAATCTCCTTCCAATCCAGAGTTTTTAATGTTGGACATGTTGCTCCTTATCTGTATGTGACGTTTCTCTCTGAGCAGTTCAGTGTTAATAACTTTAAACATTAGACACGATGTTCCTGTCCCCTACATTTGCAACAAGTAATTGTTGCAGCAGATTTTTTTCTAGTTTCACTGAAGAATTTAGTGCTCTCCTTATTTTAGTGCTTTTAGTGCATCAAGTCACTGTCTTCATCCTCCATTAGTAACCTGAGTGTTAATATTCTCACAGTGTGCCAGTGTTTCCCAGGAGACCATTGTATGTGCAGGATGCTGTCACACTGATGTTTCCATGTAAATAAAATGAATGAGGTCATTGTGCTCAGGACCACACACTCACAGTAAACTGGGAAGATGCTGCTGGTGGAACTAATCTGAAGTCCGTTGTGTTCCTCTAATGTGATGTTTGTGCAGAACTTCCAGGAGGAGATGTCCCTGCAGCCGGAGGGTGCCCAGTGGCTCTCCTGGAGCCTGGAGCAGGTGGCTGTCATCCTGGGCCGACGTTTCCCTGAGCGATACGTCTGGGTGGTCAGGGCTTCTCGCATGTATCTGCACAAGTTCAGCTGCTACCACAACTTCTTAGAGAGCAACATGTTCGGAGCACCAGAGCACTCGCCTGACTACGGGGCCTTTCACCATCTCAGGTAAGAGGCCACTGTTGCAGCTTTGATCGGGTACACAACAACATTGTCTGACTGCTTTGGCAGATTTGTGAAATCAAAGCATAGTAAATTGGTTAAATTAGTTCTAAACGTTATAAAAAATTGACAATAGACACAGAAAAGACAAACTGTGATTATGAACAGGCTGTGTAGGTTCAAATACTGTATAAAATTCTGTGTTGCTCTTTGGACTGAGTCTAACAGTGTTGTGATTTAGGGCCCTGCTGAGCCACGGCATGGAGCTGGCCAACGTGCCAAACCCCCTCCAGCCACAGGGAGGCTCCAACAGCATCCCCTCTGGGTTTTCATTGATTCTGGTTGGCTTCAGTAAGGGCTGTGTGGTGCTGAACCAGATGGTGCACGAGCTGGGCGGCGCCCGCGCTGACCCGCTGATGTCTCCTTTCATTAAATGCATTTCTGCCATGTACTGGTTGGACGGTGGACACCCAGGGGGCAGTGAAACCTGGGTCACAGACAAGCAGGTGCTCAAGGAGCTCGCTGCAAGTGGGCTAGAGATTCACACCCACGTGACCCCATACGAGGTGTGCGACCCAATGCGGGCCTGGGTAGGCCGCGAGCATGGGCACTTCATTGAAACCCTGGAGGAATTTGGTGCTTGTCCAATTAAGAAGCTGCACTTTGCGGATGAGCCCCCATCCATCGAGAACCACTTCAGGGTCATCCAGGAGTTTTGAGTTTGACTCTTAGTGGCAGTGTACAAATCCCACATGCATAAGAAACAACACAGAGCTCAAGGTTATGGAGATTTAAGAGCTTTGAGTGCAGAGCAGGTGGCACATACTGGTGTGGATACTGTACGTATTTTCTTATTACTAAATGCACTTAATGTGAGGTGGAGTGATTGAGTGGGAATAAGCAGGTGTGTAAATCACACCTCCAGGTTTTTTAACCCTTGTTGCTGCAAAGCTGTTTAGGGAAAAAGACTAATTCACGTCAAGTTTGATTTTGCTTACTTTCTGTGAAGTGCATTTGATTCAGCGTAAAGTTATGAATTAATTTTTGACAATATTTTAATCCAGGTTTGGTTGAAGCTGAGCAGAACCTGCACTTATAGACCGATGAATGAATGAATCTGAATTAGTCTCAGACTTCAGTTGGATGTCAGTAGTGATTCCTGATGTATTTTAACTGTGGATCCCTCAGAAAGCAGCTTTACCAAACCCTGAATGTACTATAACACTGAGATGGAGGTTTCACTTCACTCGCTTTAGTAAAATGCAGCAGCTAAGGTCTGAGTAAAACATCAGTTTTATTGACTACAGTAATTAATGGGTTTCATAAATGGAAAGCTAAGTTTTAAACATTTCAATTCTATCCAACCCACTCAGTGGATGCTACGCTATAATCCAGGTAATATGTAAACTATAAGCAGAGCAGGACTTGTGTGGAATGGCTAATTATTGCTTTTTGATGATTTGTTCTCAAAACATGTTATGGTTGTTCAAAATGTTTATTTAACTAATCAAACATATAGAGTACACACAGTATTAATACTGTGAAATAGACAAATGCTTCAAGATGTAGAGCACTACATTGGCAAACAGCTTAAAAAAAAGAGAATACAAATACATAATTTGTTACTGCAAATAAGAAGCTGTACTGTATGTTGTACTTGGTTGTTGGCAGCATGTGTTTCAGTCTGCAGGAGCCTTAGATAGAGCATCTTTGCTGAATGTAACTTCAGAGCATTCCATTAGTGTAACATATGCTGACTGTGTGCTGCACAACGCTGAACAAAGTTGCTAAAGAGCCGAGGCTCCTGCCTGCCCAGTGGCCGCAGTTTCATTATCGGGTCACCTACAGATCAGAGTGTGCATTTGTTTTGACTGATTAGAAGCAATGGGAGGTCGCATGCTGGCCAGCTAAAGCAGATGCATTAACTCCAACAAAAAACACACAAGTACTGTGATATTTCTAGAATCTTTAATGAACATTTTCAGTTTTGCTTTGTGGCGCCTGCAGTTCATCAGAAGACATTACACATTGGTTCTTGTAAATGTCTGACAGAATTAGAATGCTCATAAAAATATAAAATGCAAAATAAACAAACATCCATGTCTGAACCCTTTATTTGTGCTTGTGCTGGTCTGTAGTATCCTTCATTCTGGGTGAGCATACAGGAATGTTGGGAGGGCCTCCTGCTCACAAACACAGACACACCCAGGCCACCAATGATTAGCATTATACCACAATACAGTAGCTGTACAACACACCACGGCGCAGGTCACCATCACGTGACATAAATAATGGCAGTAAACACGTCGCCTTTGACTGACCTGCTGACATTCCTGTTGTGACTCCACTGTCAAACAAGTCCACCGTGTTTATACAGACCATGCTGAAACACTGCTTCACTCCACAAACCTCTATGAAATCAGACTCTATCCAGATTATTTAAAGACACTGTTACTTGATATTAGACAAAACAGTGTGAGGAGATTATTTATTCTCAGAGTAATGGAGTCATATTTAAACTCTTCTTTTTACAGCAGCAGTAGACCGGTTTCTACAGTTAACCCCACATGTCTATCAGCTTAGGTTAAATGGAAGGATGCCACTCTTGGGTTCCAGTTTTAAATGATGACAGCATACAGATGAGAGCATGACCGTGGCTGGAGACGCCCTTCTCCACCACACAAAGGCCGCTGTGCCAGCTGGGGGCGACTACTAACCAACAATGTTGTCTCATTCAGTCTGGCATCTCGCAACACAAAAGGAATGTCTCACTGGAGGTCAGGAGCACTCCAAGGTTTCCAGCAGTGTGAGACAGGTGAGAAGAAACCCCTCCCCCTCCATGAACAAAAGCAGGCAAACCCTGTGAGTCAACTTTAATCTGAAATCAGCTTTCCCACCATTTCAGTACCTAAAAACCTTCATAACCACATATCTTAACAATCAGTATCACAACTTAAAGAAACATCTGGACTGAGAAACACTCATGTCTCATACGCCGAACCAACCCATACAATCTATTTCATGTCTTGAACTGGTCCCAACTAGGCTTTACCTTCTCGTACCACCTCATTAATCTCTGCTTTCATCTTCCCCACTTACGCAGTCAAAGGTTACCTTTTATTACTCATTACACTACAAGCACAAGAGCATTGTTCTGTCAAACAACACCTTAATCAAAACTCTGACACATTAATTTTCCCCTAAGACATATGAGCAAACTACTTACATAAAATAGAAAGTATAATTATGGCACATAAATAATAATCAGCCTGTGAGAATACCAACAACAAAGAAGAGAGTGAGCAGCACGCCCTGAGATGAGCACAGGAGTCGCTCTCTTCAGGCAGCCTGGCTCAAGAGCACTGCAATAGCTTTGTGTGCTGAGAATGGAAAGTGGACTGGATGGCTTTGGTGAGAGACTGGGAGACACAGTGAACTCTCTCAAGGACAAAGAGAGGTTTTTTAAAATAGATCCAGTTGTGCTTATTAATTAGTTGTGCTTGTGAACTAAGTGCTAAAGTTTCTCTTCTGTCTGTCAAGAAAGAGGAACTGGGAGAGTTCAGTGTGGGTGCGGTGTCTGAACAGCAGCGTCCAGTTGAGTCGTTCATCTTTTGAGCTGTTACACAGTGTCCAACTTTAAATTGGAATCAGTATGACACCAAGTGCAGTGACGAGGGGCTACACAACTTAATAAAATTAGTTTTTCTAATCTAAAAAACAAAGCTAAAGTCTAAATCTATAGCACGCATGTAGTAAAGGAATGTTTGCTATAGTGGAAATAGCTTTGTGATGAAACCCAGACTCAGATCGCTGGATGGTTTTATACTGGGAGTACACTTCACACACTGCAGGTAGTAAGAGCAGCTATACCATGAACAGCAGCTTCAAGTTTGACCAATCAAAACAACAAACGTGATCTCAAAGGCCAGTCACAGAGCACAGAAGCAAAGTGTCCAACTGTCCTCGTGACTGTCATTATCACAGTTCCTCATTGTTGAGCTATCAATCTTTATATTACACAGTTCTGCTGAAGTATGAGTACAACTAAGCACTTGACTAAAGCTGGTGACAAGCCTTCACTTCCCTCCTTAAGGCAGAGCGCTGCTGACCTAGTTATGGTTCCTTGAGATAAATTTGAAACATACTAGAGAATTATTGCATAGATTTCCCTGGAAATCTGCCACCAGCCTTCACGGGTACAGCGACAGCTACACAGAGCACAACACACATTTGGAGAGTAAATTAAATACCTCAGGTTAAACGCTGCATTAGATGAAACTTTTTTGAACATTTACACGCTGTTTATCACCAAAGGATCAGTGACACACCTTAACTGTAATCTTTGGTTTGAGTGATCAATCTATATTATAAAAACTCAAGCACTGTTGAGTGGCGGCGAGTGGACAGCTTGCTTTAGTGGAGGCTTAAAAGAAGTTAAAATCTCAGAGGAAGAACCTCACACTTAAATTCTTCCCCCTTTTTTAGCACTTAACATTTTCAAACGTCGCCGTCTCCTGCAGCAGGCGCTTCCTCCTCAAAGCGGAACTTCTTTGCTTGTGAGTGCGGGGACTCAAGGAAGTTCTCCTTGTCTTCAGGGTCCTCCGGTGGGGCCGTCCACTTGGTGCCACAACTCCTCTCGCGGCCGGTGCGGGTGGGGACAAGGTCGGGAGTCAGGCAAATCTGTGGCTGCTGCCACAGCCAGGGGTGGCTCATGCACTCTGCAGCACTGGGCCGGTCCCTGAGATCGAAGCACAACGTGAATCACAGGCCACAGACCACAGAGACAATTTTGAACAGGTACTTGGTACTTGGAATAACTAACAAAATCCTCATCTTATTTCTGTGGAAAAAACTATGGTAGTTTCATTACGTTAAAATGTGCTCAGACCTGCTCTGTATGAATTCTTTATACACTGGAGGAACTTCAAAAATAAAACATTACATGTCGGGTGAGGTTCCACATTGACAAAACATCGTTCACCCTTTTGTTTACAGCCCCGCTGCAGCATTCCACTGTGATTCTGGTTAAAAATAATCCTTTGACTGGGAAACATCCATAAGCAAAGTTTAGACAAATGCTTCTTTGTTTGAAGAAGAAAAACAAATACCAAAGCATGTGCAACAGTTTTACAACATTGTCAAAGCCATTAATATAAATGTCTTAATCAGACAGTCTTAATCAGTATGTAGTTCACCCTGAACTGTGCAGTAGTGATGACATTTATGTCATGGAATTGGTGGCCACATGTAGAGTCAATACTCACTCTGGAGCTTTGACCAGCAGCTTCCGGATGAAGTCCACAGCAAGCTCCGACACCCTGGAGAAGTTCTCCCTGCTGTAGTCCACGTTGACCTGAGACACGTTCAGGTAGGTCTCTTGTTTGTCGTCTCCGGCAAATGGAGACTCACCTGTTACTAGCATGTAGGCTATGACGCCCACACTCCTAAGGGATGAACATGACAGACATTGATGGGAGATGTACTGGAGAATGTTATAATTTTCCTAGTTTGGGACACCACCTCAGTATAAATAACTATTAACTAATATTACTTTGCTAGTTTGTGGTTCTGAGGACACATTCTGCAAGATGATACCTACAAACTCTCTTACTGTCTATCTTTACTCACTACCAATTGTGTAATTCTATGAACTCACCATAGATCTGTGGCTGTTGTGATTGGCTCATAATTCAGGATCTCTGGAGCTGAGTAAGGAAAAAGGAAAAAATACCAGTGGTAATTCAGTCCTCTAATTTCCTCAATCATTCCACATTCCCTTTAACAGCAGTTTAAAACAACCAACGAAATCTCAAAGGTCTTGGAGTAGAAAATTTTACATTGTGAAGAAGACAAATCTGTCAGAGGGTTAGAACAACGGTAAAGCATGGTTCCATGTTTAATTTCATTCATTTCTCAGTAACCCTTTCTCTGGCACATTTCTTTAAGCATAAACAATATGATCTTTGATCTGATACAAATTTAGTGTCTACACTTGTCTGGTGTCTTTTTGATGAACGTCAGCTTACCCACATACTCAGGTGTTCCAAGAATCTCTCTGAGTTCTCCGACTGCACCCAGTCTACGTGCCAGCCCAAAGTCTACAATCTTGATGTCTCCTGGAGGAGACAAGCTGGTCAGGAGGATATTCTGCGGCTAGAAAGCAAGCAAAGAGGAAATACAGAGTAAACATGACCTGAAAAACAGAAGTGGTGGAGTAATAATACGAACAAAAACAACACTGCAAAAATCCTAACTAAAAAAGAGGCGATGAATGAATCTGTGAAAAAGAGCAATAATAAAACTACACTACACAACGTTCATTTACCTAGACCACAGCATGAATCATCAGCCATTGTGTGTTCTTACCTTAAGGTCTAAATGAACCAGATTGCTCTGGTGGAGGTAGTGGACTCCTTCTAGCATTTGCCTGATCAGACGGGTGATCTGAGCCTCTGGTAGCAGCTCGTCAGATGCACAGTGGTCAAATATCTCTCCACCTGCAGCACTGGGCACAGACGGAAACACACCATCAACACACAGATGTACACCCAGTCTGGTCGACGGCCAGTGGCCAGGTATTATGAATGTGGTGGAACAAAGACAAATGAAATAGAAAAGTACAAACAGAAGCCATTTTTTGACTCACTGACATACTCAGTGGGTTTCATCAACATTCAACATTATAGTTAACTATATTTAGCCTCTTATTTAAGCTGCGTTTCACATCAACACATTGCAAGTTGTTTACACTGCCCTCCCTGTCAGAAATAGATGATGACTACAACCAGCAGTTTAAGCCAACCCCTGTTTTGTTATCTGACATCTAGTTTCTGTTTTTATTTTATGGAGAAAAAAGGTGCGGGGTAGCCCTGACAAGGAAGCATAGTTCATCAGAACATTTACGCTACTAGAGTGTGACCCTGTGTTCCATAAAAATTACCTGTAGAGTAACTTGGTATTATGATGTTTTTCTAGGGTGTAAAGTCAGGCAGAATCAGATGGATAAGGACAGTAAAAGTAAGTGTAGCTGCTGTTGTGGACTCACTATTCCAGCACCAAGACGATGTCGTGATCCGTCTCGTAGGCAGCATGCAGGTTGACCACTCGGGCGTTGTTGCGGGCCACCTCCAGGACAGCCATCTCGTGAATGACATCAGCCCGGCAGTCCCGGCCTCTTCTCCTTTTCCGCAGAAACTTTGCCGCAAAAACCTTTCCCGTGGCCTTCTCCACACAGCGCTTGACAACTGCAAACTTGCCCCTAAGAGGGACAAAGTGGCAGCGCATGAATCAGACAAAAAGCAGCGTATGTTTCAGGACATTCTCAAATAAAACAACCAACAAACACACAATTTAAAGTACTGTGCATCAAACTTCCCTTACAGTAAGTCAGAGTCCAGTTGATCAAATTTAAATGTATTTACTTTATTTTTAGTTTTAATGTATTGAGTGCTGTAGGTGCCGGCTAACAGGATATCAAAAAATGCCTTCGGGAAATTATCCCGAGAATAAATCGTAAATATGCAATTTGTGGAAACACTTCAAAATGAGGCCTTCTAATTACTGCAACAAAAGGAAACTGATCCAAAAATAACAGCTACCGGGCTCCCAGGAGAAATGATCTTGAAGGACTTCTCATAAAGAATGGAACAATTGGTTCTGATAAGGTTCTGCTTACTGTGCACCACCTCTCACTGTTAACACCCACCTTTAGCATTTGAAACACAATATGTTGTTCACAAATCTCAACCTTGATGTTTTTTTAAATTGTTATTAAAACAATAGTGGCACTTTCGCCACACAGCAGATTTTAGATTATGCTTCCCCAAAGTTTGCTGGTGTGAGTGTGAGACCACGCATTTGTCTGCGCCTACATGTGGCCCTGTACAGATCTGTCCAGGTGAAGCTGCCTCTTGCCGGGATGACAGCTGGGATCGGCTCCAGTATGACTATGACCTTATGAAGGCTGAGCGGTGGAAAATGAGTGAGTATGAGTATACTGAACACTCATTATTAGTAGTAGTGGCATTATCACAAATATTTTGTAATAGTAATTACTTGGTATTATTACCATTATGGTATTATTATTAGTGAGTGGTCAGGAAACATAATTATCATAGTCCACTGTCCATGTCTTTTCATGCTTGGTAAGATTTTGTCAAGAGGTTCTCATGAACTTTTTTAACATCTAACACAATGTATGAAAACCCCGATCACATCATTAGGTAGAGTGGATTCAGAATACACCACACATGCTATGAAAATGTCTTTCTGCCCTGCTGATGAATTTTAGTTTACATCCAACCACATTAGACCACTAGATGTTATGCTAAGCAGGATTCATGTTACTCATATTCAGGATACTGTACGTAGTGCACAGTGACAGCTGTTTTAAGTAATACAGCATGTTGTCCCATTGCTTCAAATGATCAGAAATCATTCAAAGGTCTGATGTAATAATCTGAGGTAAGAAAAGTTTGCCCAACGTTACTGCTCTTATCATGTTCTAGAATATGCACCTTGGAACTTCTTGTTTTGACGATCAACATAAAAATAGGTGAAGTGGCCAGAGCCAGTTCTGCTTTTTAAAGTCTGCTTTGTACATGTCTTGTTTCCTTCCTCCTGTTTTGAAAACAGTATCACACCTCAGTGTTAGCACACTGCCTCAGACACACCTCAAAAGACATTCAGATGTGATCATCAGCTATGTGGTTGCCATGGCTCAAACGCATGACAGCCTGCTGTACTGCACGGAGGTCAGGCTCCTGTGTTTACTGTGGTTACGGCTTACAGTCCAGAGTCCGAAGCAGAGCGTCAGTGAGCCGAGACTCCTAATGTGTTCACACATTTAGAAATGAAGTGTACCACAAACTAATAAACAAAAGTGCGCACACTTTGCACAATTGGTGATTCATGCTTCCTTTCACAATTTCTGATGCCCATGTTTAATATGTGCCAATAATTCACTTCTTCACAATCCAATAATCTGTTGCTGTTAATCTTGATGGCACCTACATTAGTCTGTAGCAAAGTTTAGAAACAAAGCTTCAGTTTGCTTCATATGTAAAAATACATTAAGTAATCTCATCTCTCCAGTCAGCGGCGTCTGTACATGTCTCATCCTGGTTGTTGTACTTGCCAGCACTAATAGTTGCTTTTGTGATCCTCTTCAACACCGTAGCAACAGAGAATAAGAGTCACTTGTATCTGCTGAACATTCAGTCAATGGAATGAGTGAAGCGACTGAAACGGGGACGTCGCCACACATCGCTTGTTTTGTACGTAAAAGTCAAAATAGCGGAATGCCTCACGCCGCTGGTGCCTTAAAAAGCTACGTATTTACACATTGGAAGTGGAAACGTGTGCACACTGAGAACACAGTTGCCAACGTTAAGCTCCACTACACTTCAGTAAATGTGGTTCTAGTGAGAACCCTCGGCGTAGTGAACGTACTGTAGAACCTCGCTGCGGTGCTAGTGGCCTCACCTGCCCAGTTCTCCGGTGGTTTCGTACACGCTGTCCATCGGCTCCGTGCTCACCGGGGTCTGGATTTCCCCCAGCAGCCCAGCGGAGAGTCCGCTGCGACTGTCCAGCCGTCTCCGGGCCATCTTCCTCCCCCTTCGATAACAGTGCTTTGCCGACTACACAACTGGATATCGCGCTATGTGCTAAGAAACGGAGAGTTGGCGCATAAAAGCAGCAGACGCCTCGCTAACACCGCCGCTCCCGCGTCTCTCACATATCAATGAGAAGTCAGAGAAGCCGGTAACCGAGCGGCTCCGTCACCGACTCCGGTTAGCTCAACTGCCGCTAAGTTAGCTCGACGCTCACTGGTTCAAAAGTGAGTTCAAACAGATTTCCCTACGCGACCGCATCAAAGTTAGAGCAGCGAGTCAGTTCCAGTAGGAAATGCCGCCGAACACCACAACTGAACAGCGTAGAGGCGACGTAAATCTGGACAGTTTTCGGTCATTTTCACATCCTTCTGTTTGACACTTTGTGGACGCGTCACAAATACACGCATGCGCACTATGGTTCTGTTTCAAAAAGCCGTGGCCTCTATAGTCAAATGGGCCGCCGTGCGCGTTTCCGTGTTCAAAGCAGCGTCACTGTAGTTTAAGTGCCGGATTCACACAATGATTACGGTAACAGTGTTGCGATCGCAGATATACTGCCCGATGTAACGTTTACGATAGGACAGAAGCTACTGTGTATGTTTAGAACATTCACTAATGGAATATATAAAACGCTATTAACGTCTTTTCAAAACTTGGCTTTGAAAAAAACCTGTTTCTCAAATTAGTAGATTACCATTACTTCATAGTACCACTTAGTACTTCATAGACTACTACTGTACCACAGACTACAGCAACTCAATTTACCGTATATCTTTGGACATCAACGAGTTTTCCATCATTTCTGCCCTGTCGAGAGATAATAAAAGACAAAGGCCTAAAGACAATAACAATATGTATTTCCTCGTAAAACCGTTTTGTATGAACTATTAATATAGTATTGTATATCTTATTATTTACAAGTTAAAATAGATAAAGCACTTATAAACCACAAGCAAGAATCATGTGTCATTCATCAAAATTTACCATTTGTTCTCTTTTATTACAATCATTGGGTGAAATGAGACACACGTACAGGAGCTTTGCATAGAGTGGATTTCTGAAAACTGGAGCTGGGTTTTGTCTGAAATGTGCTGGAAAGAAGACAGGTGACACTGTCTTCCTTTGGATGTGAAGTAGGTAATCAGTCTTATGTGTCTTTTGCTGCAGAATAGCTTTGGAAATGACAAACCGACCTAGTGATGCATATCCTGTAGTGAAGCAGTGTTGTTCATGCCACAAACATGAGGTGATGCTCTGTGAGGATCTGGACGGCCCCAGACGTGGGATGTGTCTGTGAAATACAAAGCAGGCCTAATGGTTGACTCTGCAAGCCCCAAACCTTTGGTACATTCGGTGCAAAATATATATTTATACACACAACAGGACAGACATACATATAGAGTTATATACAAAGAGACAAACAAGACTGCACACATGATACACGAACATGTGCTCTCACGTTTCACAAAATCAAAACAGCCCTATCAAGTCATCACCAGTTCATGAGCAATGAAACTGAACCATCAACCTATAGGCAGACGCACACGTGTGAAAGGAACATTTTGAAACATGCTGCCAAGACACTCACCATTACACTGTCAGAGAGAAACAAACTATTGCATTTACACAGTGTCCATTCCCAGAGCTAAAACCTCTCTGTGACTAAAGCAGGTGTGTAACACCTTGTTCCAATGGTCATGAACACTTAAGGGTATGACAGTGGCAGGTAAGCACATGCCTCCATGAGCGCTACAGCCAAAGTGACAAAACTGAACCAGGTCCCTCGCCCATTTTCTGAACGGACAGCAATAATCTCATGCAAAAAAAGCTAGTAAGGACAGTGTGTTGCACTATTTCAGCATGCAATATCGAGCTATAACACAACACCACCTAGGGGGTTCAGCCCTGGCGCAGCTCACAGAGCTGACCAAGAAGGTCCTGCATGCAGTATTTGGCTGGGGGAGGAGAGGGGATGGGGTACGAAGGTCTGCCTCCATACCTGGCATCACGTGTGGGGGCTCTCTAGCGCTATTCCAGCCCCGTGGTCTACCTCCAAGAGGACTTTGTACAATAGATGTCATATTGCATGCACCCCATAGAACATGGGTATGCTTGTTTTTGTGTGTTTTTGTGTGTGGGAGGAAGGAGTGCGTGGGAGACAGAGTCACAGTTAGAAAGGACCTGTCCTCAGGCTTTAGATTGTGCAGTTAAGAGTTACAGAATGTTCTATCACATGCTTTCAAGACAACACTATTGTCTGACTAAAGGTTCTAAAGTAGAGAATCCATCCAGGATAATGTTTATCCCGGCGAGATCATAATCACAATTTATCAGGTTCTTCAGCAAAAAGTTGAACCGTAACAAAGGACCACAAAACAAATTTCAAGAACTACTTTGTTTGCAAGTCAACGATTGATGGTAAAACCAGAGAGCAAATACTCTATAATATAAAAGCAGAATCTGAGTTCTCTTAGCTTAGGACTCAAAAAAAAAGAAAACAACAAAGATGCATGGGACTCTGGGGTCCAATTCAATCCAGTACAACAACTCTGCCATCACCTCTACTGTTGTAACCTTATAATTCCTCAGTTGAAGCTGTCAGAAAGGTGATGAAATGTTTGTTACTCAGGTCACAGTGAGTGAGATGGGGATGGTTCCAATGCTTTGTCCGCCATGTTTAAAGAAGGGGAGGAAAAATTCAAACCGCTTACTCAGGGAGCAGAATTCTTGGCAGAGTTGGTGTATCGGCCTGATTCAAACTGTACCCAGTGAAGTGGCCAGTGACTTTCTGCACAGTATTATCCCGGGTTCTGACAACAGATGGAAGAGTTGCTTGACTTGCAGACTCTGTAGTGTTTGAAACGTGCTTTGTGCCCTTTCAAACGTTTACTCGTTCCTTTGAAGCGGTGACACAGCAGCCTTAACGGAGCCTTACAGCTTTAAACCACAGCTCTCACAGTTGCATCATCTTGTGAGACACACGGATGTGATCTCAATTTTACATGGTAAGAAAAATACATAAATTCCTGCATCCATCATGAAATGTCATTTCATGGTCAGGAAAACCCAGGAGGCACTAAAACATGGCACCACTTCCCCTGACACACCAACGAGTCCTTATTCCAGCAACTATACATTAGACTTCCTTCAGCGTTCAACTTTAACTTTAGTTTGTTTCCTCTTCGGCCTGTGAGGTCTTTCACTGGGGCTGAACAAAACTGCTTGAGGTTCATACATTCAGTCACCGACTAAGTACATTCATCACTCTCACTGGGTGGGAGGCGTTTACATCAGTGACCCTGCGTGTCACACCGATGAGCGGCGTCATCTGTCTATGTGCATCTAGAGCTTATGACGAATGTAAGGACCAATACAGGGTTTCTGTCAGTGAACTAGACTGGAGCGTAACAAAGTGCCATGAACTGGACAGCGTTTGTGTGAATGTGGTACTAGGTGTCAAGGTTGCTTATGTCACATGCGTCTCTAGCTTTTCTCCTGTCAGAGAGCAGATGTTGTATTATTGAAGCTAACAGTCCTGACTACAACCTGCTGTCGTTATTACAGTGGCTCAGTGGCCGTGAATGTGTTACTGATTTACGGTCTGGCTCATTCATTGAAAATAAATGCGTAAACCAATGGGTCTCCCACCTTCAGACTGAAGTAGACGACCAACCAAAAGTCCTTTTAGGCTGATAAGCTGTCTGGGGTGGAGGGGGGTTTGACTGGTCATTAAAAAGGGCCCGTGGTTGTGAGTTTTGTGCAGAGGTTCTTGCTGTGTCTGTGTGTGTGTGTTACAGTTTCTAATGCTGCAGCCCCAGTGTGGAAAGGACACAGTTTGGAGGTCCAGAGAAGGAGAAGAAGAAGGGAGCAGCTGTCTCTGAGGAGCGGGGAGGAGGAGGTGCACAAGAAATCCAGTAACCAAGGCCATTAACTGAGGAGATAAAGCACGCATGTGGCTCAACGAGTAAAGCTTACTGTGAAAACAAGTGTGTACTATACACGCGTTCAAACCATCTTCTGCCTCTCAGACAGTTCTCTTCACCCACAGAGGCAGAGGAACAACACAGAACGTTAGCCTCGGGCGCTTAGTTGCCATTTGAGGAGACTGTTTTCAGTTTCAGTATCATTCCAGTGGAGAAAAGTGAAAAAGATTTCCAGATGTCTCTGTTCTGAGTTACATGTGGTGCCAGCTTGTTCTGAGGTCACTCCAAACCAAACGTGCTGGTTTCCTCCACGGCCGTGACCAGCTTCTCGTAGAGCATGGAGAAGGAGGGGTAGGGAGGGAGGTCCAGGCGGTTAAAACAAGTGTGAGCCCTGTGGAGACACGCACAGAAACACTGTGAGACGGATCCCTCTGGTGCCACCACCTCCACTACTGCATTCACTACCAAGCTAAGAGGAAACAGAACAACAGAGTCAAACATTTAGGGACATTAAACAAACATAAATGAAAATTTTTCACACAGGTGTATGTGGAGTGTTAACAAACTGAACTCATTTAGGTCAGTCTCATGAAACACACCCATTACACACATCACTCACAAAGGACTGTTTTAGCAATAGGAAGTTGGCTGAACGGACCCAACATGCAGCACGGTGGCACCATCAAAGGAAACCAGGGAGCGACGTGGAAGGAGGTGACTGAAATACTTCAGCCTGGGAAACAAATCTGGGACTTCAAAGCAGTTCAAAGCCAAGCTCCAGGAGTAGCCAGCCTTCTAATTTCCCCAAAGCAAAGAGACAGCTTGTCCAGGAAGTCTCACGTGCCAAGGACTTGAAAGCAGTCGCTGGCCTGTCTCACTTCTATTTAAACTGTTACTGCCATGACTGCCCTCAGAAACACACTGCTCACATGACATCGAGGCAACTGTTTTCCTCATCCCTAAACTTCGGCTGTAGGTTGTTGTGCAGAAACGTAAGTTGGTCCCAGCGTCACCAGAACACACCTCCATGACCATCAAACCTCTTGAGGAGAGACGAGACAGGAGGGGACCGAGGTCCTGGTGTACAGTGACATCATCAAACCCGTAGACCTGGGGCACGAGAATGTACTAAACAGCTGTTTGGCCCCTGTGTGGAGCTAGTAGCTAGTGCAGTGTGGTGCTGGACGTAGTCGTCCTCTGTGACGCCTTCATCACTCAAAGTCAGAACTAAAAGTATTATCATAAAATCCTTCGCCTTTCGTCCCTTCCCCACCAAATCCCCTCTATCCGGCCTCCATCTGGCGACAGTTCAGTGACTCTACCTGGGTAAGGAGGTGATTTTTCCCCACTTCTCCACACAGAACCTGCGAGGTCCGTTACTGCCCCGCAGAGAGGCGAAGCCCTCGTAGGGAATACTGGACGTGCCTGTGACGAACTGGAGGCAGACAGATGGCAAACGTTCCATTATTCATGAAAAACACAACACGCTTCCTTTTTTGTTCCTGATGAATCAGAATTAAAGTTAGAGACAGAAATAGCAAACGGTTTTCCAACTTGTGACGTGCGGTGCTGTTTGATGCGGCTCTCCTCCACACGGGGGCAGCGTGTGCGTGCTTTCGCCCACTCTTCCCTTACCTGCAGCAGCCTCAGCCTCTGCTCATTGTTGAATCTCTCCACAGCTGCCCAGAACCAGCGAATCACTATGTGGTTGTCATGGTAACCTGGAGGGAGCGAGAGGATGATAGTGCATGAGTCAGACGCCTGTGTCGCCTGTTGCTCTCTCCTCTTCTCTACCTCTTGGCTCGTCATTTTTTGAATGGGCTCTGCCGTTTAAAGTTTAATGTGTGGAGTCGTTGTGTCTGTCTCAGTCGATTTGTCTATTAAAAGCCTTAAACCAAGTCATTGCAGGCTGTCAGTTTGAGTTTTCCAGACCTAGTTGTTGGCAGCTTTTCAGCTGTGTTGGCCAGACCCTGAAAAGCCTTTTAATGTGATCACTTATTGTATGAACGCTTTGGGCACTGACACCTGTAAGCTCTGGTAACACGAGGTTAGATTTCTACACTCATCCTCATCATTTACCCCCATTGCTTTGTTAAACCCTGGGAGCTGAGTTACGGCCGCTGCCGTCCCCCAGAATCAGGGATTTAGTGGCGACACTTGCAGCTTGAAAGCATCAGCTGTAAATGACTGCGCACGGTCCCGTCGGCTCGTCATACCTCCTCTGTATTCTGTGTTGTTCCTCCAGTCGGCCAGGTCAATCTCTGCGGTGCCTGCAATCACCAGCTCCAGCTCCCTCGCATCGAAGACAGACACGAGCCGCACGTCCACCACCTGAGACACGCACACACACACACACACACACACACACACACACACACACACACACACACACACACACACACACACACACACACACACACACACACACACACACACACTGATGAGCATAAACACACGGTAGCACATTTTCAGTCTTCATCCCTCTCCCCACGTTGTAGTTAAATTGTAGCCTTACGCTGTGGGACAGTTGGCAGAAGGATGAACATCGCTTTGTTTACAGTCAGTCTGGGATTTGGATTGTTTAGAGAACAACACAGACACTAACACAGACACCAAGAACTGAGTGACTATCAGTCAACATCCAGTCAGAATTTGTGTCAGCCCCAGAGGAAGACCAAAGAGGAACCTAAACGTTGGAAGTTGAAGTTGGATGCACATGTATGAGGTTTCTGTGACGCCTCCTGCTCAAAGGCTACTGTACCTCGTAAAAGCCCCGCACCAGGCTCTCCGTCTGCTGCGCCACCCCCCTCTCTATGCGCCACTTCACCATGCGCTCGATGTACTCCTTCTTGTTCTTCTCAGACACGGGGATGCCGGCCCCACCCGGCTTTAGCTCTCTCTCTGTGATCTGCATACAGGACATCATGAAAGGCTCATGGCTAAGGGACCGATTTAACCACCCAACGCGAATCAACTGAATCAGTCACCTGTCCAAAAACCTCCTCGTTGACAGTGAAGGTGAGATCCAGCATGTCTTCAATGTCGTTGTCCTTCATCCACTGGAGACTCTGGTGGAACTCCTCATCCAGGAACTCCAGGTCACTGAGGTCACACGGGCTGTATGAGCACAGGCAGAGTAACATGGAGTCTTAATGAGAGTCAGTGATGAAGAAACAGGCTTGAAGGTTAATTACCTGATGATGAATCCTACTCTCACGTCCTGTGCCTGATCTATCGGATCACTTGTGTTTGTTTTATTGGAAACCTGTCATGCAGGGCTTTCCTTTTAGAAGCTAAAACATAACATGCCAACCATCCCTGTTCTGCCCTGCAGGTCAGAATAGGAGGAGATAGCGGAACAAGCGGGTGAACTTACATCCGGAGAAGCCCTTTGTAGAAGGGTCGGGTAAAGAAGGCATCCAGCAGGTACTGATGGACAAGAGCGAGGCCCAGGATCCGGCCACTGAAGCGAAACCTGGACAAACACAGGCAACGGAGACGGGATCACATCGTATCAGTCAGTAGTGATGCACTGACAGTCCTGATATGCCCCGTGGAACTCACCATTCATGGTGGTTGTCTACAAACGCAGACATGGGGCTGATCTGGACCGTGTACGTGTCGTTGGCTGAATATTCAAACAGACCATAGTACGGGTTGAACAGTTCCCTGGACACCAGGAAGAAGAACTCTCTGGAGGGTCCACTGTAGTCCAGTCTGCAACATCACAACACAGTGAAGCTCCAGATCACCTGAGAGTTACCACATGTGAAGCCACCCCAGACTGATCACATTAACCAAACACACACACAGAATGAAAGGTCTCCCTCACCCGTCCTCGCCCACAAAGCTGACGTAGAGCTTACTCCTCTGCAGGTCTTTACGAGAGTAACACATGATCTGATTAAAGGCGTCCTCCAGGAGGTGGTCCCTGCGTATGATCAACCTGGGAGCACACACACAAGAGACAACTACAGTAAACAACACATCTGGAACTAACACTCACTTTGTTTATTAGTTGTTGTAACTAATTGACACGTATTTTTAGCAATTAAGTCTTCTATTAAGCAAACATTGCTGAACATCATTGAAAGGTACAGGATGTAATGAACTCCTAAAGGAAGGTTATTTATATAATACAGATCCTAAAGTCTTTCACGAGCTTTAAGATGAGCAAAGTGAAGGGCATCAGCTTTTTTTGTTTACAAGCTGTGGCCAGGATGAAACATCTGGATAACAGCATAATAAGAAGTCAGTCAGCAATGGACATCACACAAAGCAGCAAAGGTTTGGTTTGCTGCAGAGCACTGCAGTGGACTAGCTTCATTTAATGAACTACTTTGTGTTCATGCATGTGTGTCATCGTACTTGACTTTTCCTGGTCCTTGACCATAACCCTTGGTTTCCAGCTTTCGATAAAAGTTCCTCAGTTTAGCCTCAAAGTCTCTCTTATAGGGAGCGGGGGCGCGGGCGTTGGCTCGCTGGGTGCCTGACGTCCAGACAGAGAGAGGAACGACACAAAGAAGAGGAAGAAAGACAAAGGAGAGAATAAAAAACACGGCCAACCAAGAGCATGTTCATTATTACAGTAGCAATGAAATCAAAGATGTCAGCACAGAAATGGTGCTCATGGAAGTGATGCATGCTGGGTAATCCTGCTGCGTTTTTTGTTTTAACTACAGTGGCCCCATCTAACAAACTGTGACAGCTCGGTTTCTGTTTTTGTTTGTCATAGTCAAACTGCTCCACATCGTTATGATGATCACCTGTTTGCTGGCTCCTCACACTGAAGGACCACGTCTTCAAACCTCATTCGTTTGTCTGTCTCCTGACCGGCTGCTTAGTTACTTGGTCTGCCTGCGTTTCTGTGCTAGTGTTTAGTCCTCATCTCATGAAGTTGTGGGTGGAGCTGGGTAGGTTTTGGTCTTGTACCTGCACATGCAGTGATTTTCGGCTCTTGTTTTCCTCTTTGCCAGTTCCTTTATTATTTCAAGTCACCGTGTTGGTTGTATCATTATGTTTTGTTTGTGAATGTGTGTGTTCTCTGTTAGTCTGGGGTTTGTTTGAAAGTCTGACATCTTACTTTTGTGATTTAAATGACAAAGACTTGAAGGCACGCCAATGTGCTGCCAACCCTCATGACCCTGACATGAACCGACGTTAAATATAAAGGTACTGTTTTTTATTTAATACTGTAGGTCAGTGTGAAGCAGAGACTAGCAGGTGTGTATTTAAAGCAGAGAGCAGCGGTGATGGAGCAGAGACGTACCAGGGGAGCTCTGAGGAGAAGAGAGGCAGTAACCTGGGTGAAGCAACGGCGGCACGTATGACATCACCTCTTCCTCAAACAAGCTACAGACAACAGCACAGCATTAGAGTGACCTGGAGGGTCAGCTGATCAAAGTCAGTCATCAGTAATCAATGGCCCACGCAAACACACAGAACCCACCTCAGCAGCATGACGAGGTCCGCGTCACTGGAGAGACGAGCCAGCCCATTGACCCCTTCACTGCGAATGAACTGCACCTTCTCCCTGCACACGCATTAGGAGCTCAGTTTATAAACCGTGTGTGTAGGTTGAAAGATAACATGTAGAAAAACAGAAATGGAAGGAAACCTACTTGAGAGAGTGGTTCCTGGCTAGCTCCGGCTGCCTTTCCTGCAGTATCTCAAAGATGTTGGGTTGCCGTAGAAACGCCACTATTTTGTCGTTGTAGGCTGCGGGAAGAGAAAAGCTGATTTCCGTGTCCAGCCTGTTTTTATATCTGCATGTGAGCATGTAAATGTGGTCCTGCTCCACTCACCCACAGGAACAACGTCGTGGTACTGACTCCGGCTGGAGCCGCTGAAGGTGCTGGAGGGACGCGGCGTGATCGGCAGGTTGTTTTGCCGGGAGTCATCCACTACCTGTGACAAAAGGAGGCACTACAGTTCAGGTCGCATCCTAGTTCTGAGGCTGACCCACCTGCCTGTCATTAGCCACACCGACACATCATACAAACTCCTGATCAATGATGAGAAACCTCTTCATGTTGAAGTTCTTCTAATCATTTCCCAGTACATGCTGTAAAACGTATAGCAGCACTGATACTACAGGCCGTAAGGAGTGTTTATAGTGATGCAATTAAATGAGAACAGAGCAGAAAGCTATGATGCAGCAACATATTCAAAGTCTCCCACATATAATGCTGCAGTAGATCCCTAAATCCCCAAACTTCAGCAGATTTTGTAGGTGACCTTTATAATGGTTAAGGCTTTAAGGTAACCGGGCAACGGGTGCTGTCTGTAACCTTAATGTAATGCTGCATTCAATTCCCCTAGCACTGATTGAGCTCCGTTCCAGTGGTCTACTGCTGCCTAAGCGTTGGGCCTCATTCAGGCTGGCCCAGCAGACTCCAGGCCATGGCTGGTGCATCTGCTCTCTCACCTCCCCGGCGCTGTGGCTGCGCTGGCGACTCAGATGCTGGCGATGGGCGAGCAGCCCTGTGGAGCGGGAGCTCTGGAGGGGCAACCGTGGGTCAATGAAGGTCGTAGATCGACAGTTGTGATCCACAAAGAAGGGCTGAGGATTGACATGAAGAGCCATTACCACATAAAAACAGGCTCTACAGATACACAGTAAGAGCACTGACTATTTTGTCTTATATATAATATCTATATTGTCAGATAAGTAAAGAGCAAGTACTGTATCTTAAAGTTTCGACTCAACAGTCAGAGGTCAGAGGTCACACACCTTCCCAGTGTGATCGTGCTTCATCTCCCACCCTCTGGGAAGCTCTAGCTGCTTGTTGGAGAACATGTTGAGGAAGGTGACGAGGTCGCGGTTGTGCTGGTAGCGCTCGAAGTAATGAGCGTCCCTGCGCACCTTACTGATCATGTGCTTCAGGCAGGTGTTGCTCGTAAACATGCGGTAGGCACTCTGGGCGGAGAGGTCAGGGAGGTCAGAGACAGGAAACAGCACCGTTTGATATGTATGTAACCGATCCTTTTAAATCAGCTTGATGTCTTTGTATGACACTATTGTTGCATTTACTGACCATAAAGTAATAAACAACTGCCCACATTGGAGCCCTGTTAAACTACTACTGCTTGCCAGGCTTTGATAACTCACTCAAACGTTAATAGACCAAGCTACTGAATGTGCATATGCATATGAGGTGAGGCACGGTGGACTGACGGGGTTTGAATGCAGCACGGTGAAGAAGTCGGGGCTGCACAGGAACTTGGCGCTCGGCGACTGGAGCAGCAGGGAGAGACGAGAGCGACCACTTGCGTGAGCGACTGCACTTTCTCTCCGGTACTCTGCAAGAAAGTCATCATCTGCTAGTCAGAGCCCGAAACAAAGAGACGAAATGCAGTAACAGCATTAAGGCGAGTCTCATTCAACACACTATGCTACAACTGGAACACAAGACGCACAAGTGAGATCTGAACATGTAGCGCTTGTGTGGCACGAACCAGAAATGGAGTGGGGCATCAGCTCAGTCTCTGGGTCGGGCAGCAGGTCCACCGAGCTCTCCTCTGTCCGATCACTGTTGGTTATGGTCCGTCTGATGCTCTGGTACCTGAGTTAGAGGATGAGTCAATAAGGTCATAGGTTCTGTTCAATCCAAGAACAACCAGAGCTTCTCAGGTGGAGCACATATGATTACTAGTACAGACATGTGACGGAGCCCAGACAGAGGACACTGGCTAAGCCTTTCACTTGTAGAGTGCAGTGAAGTGTAAGAAGCAGCTCTGCACTAATCTACAACCTACTGGTTTTACTGGTATCTTCTATGAGCTTCTATACTTCTAATTAACAGCATCTAGTCTTTAAGGTAAAATGCTGCGTTTGAACTTCTCATTAACTACTGTACCTGCGGTTGAGCTGCTCCATCTGCTGAATAGAGCTGGAGCGGGTCAGGCCCTGTGGGGCAGGAGGTCCAGTAGGACGCTGCCAAGTGGTGGTTCTGTTCACGTGGTCCACAAAGAAGATCCTGCCATGGCTGTCGATGCGAGCCTCCCAATCTGAGACGCAAGCAAAACAAAAGGATGGCGTCACAAACATTATCAGGAGGCCAATAAAGATGGAGTCACAGAGTAATTACGGTTCATCCTGTGGGGAAAACTGTCAGACAGTTAGAAGATCTATTCATCCTCAGGAGAGCGTGAATGTAGCCTCCTGACTTTAGGTTCTTGTGATGCTTTAGAGCTTAGTATCATCAACGTAATGGGTTCTGGGTGCATGCGACCAGAGCTGCTGACAAACCAGCCACGAAAAAGTCGAGCCCTGGGTAGATACATGTGTAGTCGTATGAACACACATGGATGCACGGACAGAACGACACAGCTGGTGACACACACACTCACTGGGAGGGAGAGGCTCGTCCACACGCTGGTACCGGTGAATGTCATGACGTACAGAAGGGAGTGAACGGACAGGGTGGCCGTTGACATGGGAACCTGAACACAAAAACAGATCCTGGTTTAACAGTGACTGACCCCTCTCTCTCCCAGGCGACCAAGCTTCCTCACCTTCCTCCCGCTCTGCTTCCGTAGAGGTAGGTTCTGGGTCCATGGGCGGCTTTCTCTGCTCCCCCTCCCCCTCGGCCGTGCCCCCGGCAGCCTGCAGGCTCAGCCTCCTTACTCCCACCTCCGCCTCCTGCTGCTCGCTACCTGCTGGAGCTGCTCCTCCGGCCTGAGGAGCGCGATCGCCCCCTTCGTCCTCCACGGCGCCGCTGGTGGGTGAGGTGCTGGAAACGGCGCCTCCCCCCGGATCTATGGCCGTCTCTGCCCCCTCCTCCACTTCCTGTGCATTTTATCATTACACCAAGGTTTTACTGTCAGAAATGGGAGGATTTGTTGATTTTAACCTTCTAAAATTTCACAAACTCTACAATAAATTAGTTCAGTGTTCTGACCTCACATATACTCACAGCAGCAACGGTCAGTGTGACTGGGCAGCTTTCTGATAATGAAAAGGCCGTCTGTGGAGCCGTTGCCATGGTATCGACCTCTGACGACAGGTCCTCAGCAGCCACCCTGCCGTCCTCCACCTCTCCACCCTCCGTGAACGGAGCTTCCTCCACCTCAGAGAACACATCCGGCTCTAGCATGTCCTCCAGGTCCAGCCCTGCCTCCGCCTCCAGGGCCACCTCCACCTCAGGGGGCTCATCTGCTGCCGGGGAGCACTCGTCCCTGGGCTCCTCCTCCGGCTCCTGCTTGAGCTCAGGAAACGAGTCTTCCTCATCCCGGCCGCCGGCCTCCGGAGGGTCCCCGTTCATTAGCAGCGGGGACAGCGGCACTGGGGTTATGTCCGCGGCCCCGGACCTCTCCTCATCCTCGTCTGAGTCTATGTGCAACATGGCGCTGAGCCTCGTGTGTGTGGGGAAGCTGCAGCGCAGTTTGGGCGAAGCTGCACCCAGGGGTCTGTCCCCGGGACCCTTGGGGGCCTCGATAGCATCTAGGCCCTCGCTCAGTGACCTCTGCAGTATTTCATGGCCAGCCAGGCTTTCAGGCTCTACAAACCTAGTCTCCGGTCTGACGTAGGACAGCTCCTTCTCTGGACAAGCTGTGGCTCCACCTTCCCACATGCCTTGAGACCCCTGGGAGCCTGTAGGCGAAGGCCCCGCAGAAACCACCCCAGGCAAGTTATGTGGCAGGTCCTCGTCATCGGACGGAGTCCCCGGAGCTCCGTTCAAAGAGGAAATGCCAATGATGGAATCAGGAGAAGCACCTGTAAGCCATCAACCGGTTAGTACAATATTAAGCATGAGAACACGTACTGTAACACACGTGTGCACAAGGCAGCAGACTCACCGTCCGGGCCGGTGGACGTGAGCTCCACCTTGAACTGCAGCTGGCCGCTGACATGCTCGGTGGGCAGGCGGCGACACAGAGAGAAGCTCACGGGCTGAACGCTGGACAGACAGCAGCTTTATTATCACCACGGCAACAACACGCCACACCATCCGCGTGCGCAGCGGCGCCACGCGCGTCACCTACCCCGAAATCTTCTCAATGAGCCGCTGGACAGGGATGGCGAGCTGGCCCAGGAAGCGCTTGATGATGGGTCTGCTCTTGGCGAACTTGTCCTTCACCTCGATGTACAGGATGTCGGTCATCAGAGCCACAAACGTGTACTTCTGCAGAGAGGCACAGACACCATCAGCTCACGCTGCCTGTTGCACATGCAGGCCCTGACAGAGGCAGAGGCAGCACCTCTCCGCGCCACACGGGGTTGGTGGTGTTAGCGATGATGGCTGAGCGGCGCTCCTGCCCGTGATGGCTGAAGACCGGGAAGACGCTCCGCTTCCCCGGGTGGATGGACATCTTCAGGTACGGGTCTGGGTTGAAGAACATGCCCTTCTTCAGGCCGGTGGCTCGAAGGTCTGCAGCAGATCACAGCAGGAGAGCGATGAGAGGTAACATACACACACATAAGAGGAGCGCTGATCATTTAGCTACAGTCTGATCCCAGCTTATTAATTTTAAATAGCTGTTTGCTGTCATGATTTCTTCTCCTTTCAGCTGTTCCCATCCATGGCCACATCCAGTCATCTGCTCCTTTGTCGTGTGAACAGCAGCGCGTAAATATCTCATCTCACCCGTCAAAGTGAAGCTGATCAGCTTCCGCGGATGTTCCACGCCCACCTGCTCCGTCAGCCCCTCCACCTGTGGAGAGGACACAACCACAGACAGCTGTACTCCTGCAGACGCTTGGTTCTACAACCCTGTTTGTGACTGGGAACCACTTCAGATGAACTGCCCAGCTGCGTCTGGCTCATTTTACCTTCATACATGAAACAGGGCCAAGGATGCATTCAACCAAACTCCATACATAATTTATTTAACTCAGACATGCAGTGAAAACTAAAAGCTGAATGGTTGACTTTTACTTCTAGGACGTCATCATCAGCATGTGGAGGCCTGTTAAACCATCATCTGATGGACTCTGACTCTAGAGTCAGTACACATGGAAGCACATCACATTTAAACCCGAACATGGAAAACCTTTCTAATTTAGGTCTCACAAGAATTACACCTGCAGTGAAACTGCCCTTAATTATATTTATTTCTATGGATTTAAAAAAAAGACCCACAGGTTCAGGTTCACAGGTTTCTCCACCAGGGAGAGGCTGACGGGTTCATGATTCACCGCTCTGTGAGAAAGCTTTGAACTGATAGAAGGAGGTTCAGAGGCTCCTCTGGCCATAAACCTGAGCTGAGAGTGTGACTACAGACCAGCACGGCTGGGTTTTTCACTGTGATGCAGGGTGTTGTGGCTCGCAGGGCTCCACTGACGCCATGGTAGTACTTGAAACAGATCCGGGTCTCAGCTGTTGTGGAGGAAATGACGAGTTACAACACAAACAGCCCAGTGGATGTTCCTGCTCTTCCATTAGGGAACTAACTAATCTTAACTCACGCTCCATGAAGTAGGGCCCGGGCTCCAGCCTCCAGACGATCTGACCTTTCTGGGTGCCATTCACTCCTCTGTTCTTACAGTCCCACACATTGGACGGACTGGTTTCATCTGGGGAGGAGGTTAGAAACGAGTGCATGTTAGTGTTGGTCTGCGAACAGACAAATCCTGCTGCTGTGCTAGTTTCAGACCAGAGAAAGAATAGATGACAGCTCAGGACCTGGACTGAAAGATTTCACGTTCATCATTCAGTCTGCAGACAAAAACACGCGTTTGCATTGAATCAGTGAAAATCTATTCCCAAAATAAACAACCTCTAAGCAGAAGGACACAAAACTTCCTCTGAGTTGAAAGCAGAGAAGGGGAATTCCGCTGCATGGAGCAGTTTACACACAGGTTAATGAAGCGTGTGTGTGTGTGTGTGTGTGTGTGTGTGTGTGTGTGTGTGTGTGTGTCTGAGACAAGGGCAGGCTGCCTATCATTGAATGTTGCTTAGTCAAGGGAAGTGGTAGCCTGTGTGGAGTGTAAGCGTTGGGGCAGGTAAATCAATAGAGACCGGAGCAACTAATCATCTGGTTATGATGGCTGAGGCTGCGCTAACCCTCATAACCAGAGACTAAACATCCTGAGCAGGTCGAGGCCGAGGCTGCTTCACCTACAGCAACAAACGCCAGTCTGATCTGAGATGGATCTACTCATTAACACTACCTGTTCTTCATATATGCATAGAGTCTAATAGAACAGACAAAAAACAGTCTTCACTGCTACTAGAGAATTAAACTGAGCAACATTTGAATATAAACAAAGGTCTGATTCATGTAGTAGCAGCCAAGCATCACAGAACAGGAAACACTCATGACGTGTCGCAGCAGACAAAAGCCACAACCAATCATCATCATCATCATCATCATCGTCATCATCATCATCATCATCATCATCATCATCATCATCATCATCATCATCATCATCATCATCATCATCATCTTCATCATCATCATCATCATCATCATCATCATCATCTCACCAATGTGGTACAGCCCAATCCAATCAGTAGCATCCACCTCCTCCTTGATGTCCCAGGATATGACGAGGTTCTGGCCGTGGTTCAGCGAGTACTCCAGAGTGGACGCCGTTAGCGAGGACCGGCTCTGGGAGGTCACCAGGTCCGTGTCGCTGTTGGCCCGTGGAAGCCCAATCGGGCCGCTGATGACGGAGGCGGTGTCAGCAGCGCCGCCGCCCCTCTCCGCCAGTGTCCGCAGGTTCTCCGGGCTCAGCGTGTGCCTGAGGTTGGGGCTGCGCCTCCGTGGCGCTGACAGGTGTTCGCGGCCGCCCACGGCGAGGTTGGGCGGGTTGTGGGACCGGGTCCTGGGCGGCAGGACCGCCGTGGCGAGGGAGGGACGCATGCTGTGTGCTCACTGATGACCTAGGAGAAGCTGGGCGGGTCACGGTGAGGACGCATGGTGCTGATGGACTCTCTGACTCAGCAGAGAGGAGCCTATGGAGGCGCTGACCTCACAGCAGCTCCTCAAACCCAACGGAACCACGAACCAGCCGCGGGCACCACTGTAGAACCTGGAGCTGAGACACAGGCAGAACAAAATGAAAGCAGGGAGAGATGAGTGAGGAACACTAGACACACAACTACATGCCGCTCTCTGACAGAGGCTTCAGTGCACAGAACGCTGCTTCTGCTGCTTCTTTTTCTGTGTGAAGTCAGACACTGGGGACAAACCCACTCCCACGTCTGCGCTGGGTGGAGCAGACTCTCGGCCCGGAGCCGAGGCAGGGCGGCTCTGACCCCACCTCTCACCAGAGGGACGATCAGCTGACATGCGCCTGGCGCAGCACCATGTGGGCCATAGCTCCGGGATCTGCGGCCTGATCTGAAGCGGGTGCAGCGCTTAGAGCTCAGCCTCCTCTGCACAGCTCAGCATGTGCTGTCACAGTCTTAACTCTGAGGTTTGGCTCAAACTCCTCCACATCTTTATTTTACTGGTGTTGCTCCACATTCCTCACCCTCTGGAACCTTTCACCTTCGTTCCCTCGTCGTAAATAGCAGGTTTCTCCCTCTGTTGCACATCCTCCTGTCCATCAGCTGAGGCTGAGCTTAAGGCCGCTGCTGTTGTGGGCGACTCATTTCTCTTCATTATTCGCTCTCTTCCACATGGAGACGAATGTATAAGGCTAAAAGCCGTCGATCTGCTGCATCGTGCATGACCCAAAGCCTATTGACTATTGTGGATGTGGCTCCTCAGCTCTGAGTTCATTTGATTGATCAGAAACGATGGACGGCCCCAGAGCTGATGTGACTGTGGGTTCAGAAACAAGATCTGCTGCATTTGACATGAGGAAAGCCTGGAAACCCTCCTCACTCGACAAGATTACACACACGCACACACGCACACGCACGCGCGCGCACGCACGTGTGCGCACACACACACACACACACACACACACACACGCACACACACACGCTCACACCACACACACATGCATAAACACACGCACGCGCTCACACCACACACACATGCACCCACACGCACACCCACACGCACGCATGCGCTTACACCACACACACAGGCACACACACGCACACACACACAGGCACACACACGCAAACACACATGCACACACAGACACACAGACACAGACACACACAGACACACACACACACACACACACACACACACACACACACACACACACACACACACACACACACACACACACTGCAGAGAGGGATTTATGACAGAATAAAACCTTCATCACAGATGCAGGGATACGTAAATCCTGCTCACGTGTGCACATGTCCTGCTAAACCTACAGCACCGGGGGGAGGTGGCTGAGCTCACAAAGACAGAGAATCTTCCTCAGTCAAAGATCAAACTAAGTAAGTGGAGTGGTTATGTAAGCGTTCCTGAGGTCCACGCTTCCCTCCTTCCTCGCCAGCATTGTCTAAGCCTGATGTGGAGCTGGAGACAGTGCGGCTGCACCCGTCCACAAACACCTCAGCCTCAGGAGGAGGCTTTTTCCACCAGTCTCACCGCCTGATCGCAGCTCAGGCTTCAACAACAAAGGTGGAATTAGGAAATGATTATTGTAAAGCCACCGGTCCGGCGCCTCCGCACCGAGCATCACGGCCCGGTACGCTGCCGACCAGTCTGCACGCGGCGAGCTCACGAACGCCGATGGCTAGGAACTCAGAGCTACGCGGGTGTAGAGTTTCAGTTTGACTCCGGCTCCAAATAATGAAGCACAAGTTGTGCATCTGAAAATATTATGCTTCAGCTGCATGCTCTAAATGACTCTGGGCTGTGAACACAGCAGAGCAATGAAGGAATTTAACTAGCAAACAATAACAATATGGTGATGACTCGTATGTGCTGTGATGTCAGTAAAGGGATTCCTCCTCCGTGTGAGTGAGTGTGTGTGCGTGTCTGTGCGTGTGCGTGTGTGAGTGTGTACGTGCGAGTCAGCGGAGGTGACTGCAGCACTTTAGTCGGCGACAGAACGTTCACCTTGGAGAGCTGGCACACACACACACACACACACACACACACACACACACACACACACACACACACACACACACACACACACGCACACACGCACACACACACACACACACACACACACACACACACACACACACACACACACACACACACACACTCCTACTGAGCCTCAGTGACAGACAAAGTTAGGAACAAAAACGCACACCCAGCACAACAAAAGCGCCGCGCGACAAAAGCGGGACAGCAGCTCACCTCTCTGCACTCGGGGGAAGCGAGCCCCCAGCCGTCCCTGGGCACGAGGCGACTTAGCGGCCTGTCCCCCTGCCAGTCACTGCAGTGAGGCCGCGCTGGAGAATGCAGGTCTGTGAGTCATGGTGAGAGAACGGAGGCTGGAAGCAGAGCCATAGCTCAGGACAGCTCTGTCTCGCACACGTGCGGTGTGAGTCAGTCCTCGGAAGGAATCCCTCCACGACAGGCCTCAAATACAGCAACTCAAAGGCTTTCTAAACCAGGATGCACTGATGGTCAGAGACTGGTTCTGAACTGAGTAGAATGAAGGCAGACACCGTGGAACCAACACGTCAGGCTGGACAGTCAGAGACATGACCACATAACACAACCAGTCACACCTGCTGCTACTGGGCTTCATCCAGAGCCTCCAGTTATCACCCAGTGGGAAGAGCATGCACACAGACAGGCCACGGTGCCGACGGCACTCATTACAAGCAGCACGCTGCTGTAGAAAGGCCTCAGGACGCTGACGTAGCAGAACGCCGTTCGTTACCAGGACTCCTGAGCCCGAACGTTCTACATGAAGCCTGGTTCTAATCCAGGAACAGCGAAGAACTGGAAGAACAACATACTGTAAAGATAAACAAGACGCGGATTCATTTGTTTGCAGCACAGTGAATAAGAATAAGAATAAGAAAACCTTTAATAGTCCCGCAGTGGGGAAATTACTTCTCACAACAGCAGTACAGATAAGCGAGATAAGATAAGATAATAAGATATTAGGATTTAAGATGATGAGATCAACATCCAGAGTTCCACTTTGTGTTTCATGGTCTCTAATCAAAAACATGACACACGTCTCAAATGAGTAGATTCTACTTAACTACTTTCTACAACCTGTGGAGGAGGCTGAGCCACTGATTCTAAGGAATCAGCTTTAACACCCCCCAGCACCAGAGACCCTCAGGAGGACCTGCAGATGGATGAGAGATAACTGTGTGTAGCTAAATATGTTAATTAATATGTAGGAACTAAATTCGTTACATTTTCTGTCATCTCTCTTTCTATCCTTTTTCATGAATTTCATTCATTGGTGTTTATAAACATCTGGAACTAACAAACAGGTTCTGTACACAAACCAATCAACGATGTGTCTCCTTGTAATAACTTTTTGTGACAATCTGCAAACAGAACAAAGCTACTTTGTGTTTTTTGCTTCTTCCACCTCCTCTCCGGTTAAAACGTTCACATGTGAGAAAGCCTTAAAATCACACAGTGAAGAACAGGAAGATCGTGAAGCGGATCCAGCAGAAGCAGCAGATGCATCATAAGATTGTTATTCCAGATGCAGCGGGAGGTTGAGTGGAGACACGCGTGAAGGTAACCCCCGCTCACGCGCGTCAGCAAAAACACCTTACATAACACTTTGTCTTTTGGGTTTACTCGCTGCAGATCAATGTGCGCCGCCGAGGCCGCGTGCACATGACCGAGCGGGCCACGCAGGGACCGCACTGGCGGGCTGGGCAGGTGTCATCGCTCGCCGTTGGCCTGCTGTGGGAATTCCCTACGTCATTGTCTTTTCCTGCATCTTTACCACTGGACCAATGAAGCAAATCGGTCATTTATTCCCTTCAGTGCAAAACTACAGCAAGTGCAAAACGCGATGCGCGCAAGACGACGCAGAGCCAGTCCAACGACACATCTGAGCATCATCCTCATCCTCGCCATCATCATCATCATCATCATCATCGCTGGAAGACACCAACACCTGCTCAGCACCTTTATTACAGCGGCACGGACGGAGCTTACCTTTGGCGCAGAGGTGCGGGTCGAGGGAAAGCGTCGGTGCCAGTGACAGCGCCGCCACCAACACCTGCTCGGGGAAATCTACGGTTCAGGTCTTTATCCCTGCAGTCTAAACGACGCGAGACGGGCGGGGTGCCGCGCCAGGGCCCCCTCCCTCTCAGATCCCGAGCCTGGCCAGCTTTGGGCTCAGAGTCACGTATCAGGACGGTGTCCCCGTGAAAAGCTGCGGTGCTGCAGAGACACTCGGGCCCTCTTCGGCGGCAGCGTCCAGAGGTGTGCGCCAGAACTCCAACACCGCCTCCCTGCGCTCTGTCCGCACCGGAGGCGGCGACTGCTGCCGCTGCGGCTTCAGGAGCGCGGCTCACACTGGCATCGCATCCTTCCCCCCCGTCTCTGCATCGCAGTGCGTTGCAGGCAGCTCCGCCGTCCTCCCACCAGCGCCAGCAGATGCACAAATCTGACTGGGCACAGCGTTCAACTGCTGTCAGTCCGACACGGCGTCACGTTACCGGAGGATGGCGTAATGCTCGCTTACTTGCAGTGGAGTGCGTCTCCTCGCTCGGGGCGCGGAGGGATTTATTCGGGGAATGTCGATCATCAGATGAGATTTTCTCCTGATAACGTAAAACGCTTAATATTAATGTGGGAACACATCCAGAACGGGCGGAGCCTCAACATGCCTCTTAGAACAATTCATGTGATTGACAAACAGGTTACGAAGCGCCGCTTTAGTGTATTTTCCTAATTATTCCTGAAGTCAGTTCAGTAATTGTTTCATCCACTACGTTTTTTCATTGATTTTTGTTAGTTTAATGTTAGTGCTGTCTGACTTTTTCAAATAAGTTTCAAACTTTGAGCCTGCTAAATAGTTCTGGTAAATCTTATCATAGGCAGGTGAAGTAATACATCTCTGTAACTAATGGCCTACACTTTACTTATAATGCCCTAACAGTATTCAAAGCCTATAAGAGTTGCAGTATGTCAATCAGGCCGTGAACTAGCCCTCGACTTCTATTATTTCCAGGAGTGAATGGACGTATGTGGTCAGATGAGGCGGGGATAGAGAGCCCTCTGGTGGCCGCTGAGCGCAGGTGCAGCCACAGCTCGATGACATGAATTGGTGAAACAGTAGCGATGAAGCAGTAAATCGTCGACTGTTAGTAATGGAAAACATCGATATTAAGTCTGCATGAATTCAGTGTATGACAACGTTAGTGCCACAAGTTACAAGCCAAGGTGAGCCTTGCTCCCCAACAGTCTATTGGATGTTACATGTCTTTATAACATTTATAATAATGCAAGAAAAAAATATCTAAAATCAAGCAAATTGTCTGTTCTGAGGACTTTGCAGTGATGATCACCAGCTTCATGATGATCACACTACAGAGTCCCATAAGGGCGAATAGTGGAAAATTTTAGTAATGGAAGAAATTAGAAAGTATTGCAAATATAACAGATGTGGGCCAAAATCATTAGGTCTAAACGCCTATTATACTTCTATCCTATTTAAAGTGTGAGAGCTGCTTTTTTCATCACTCTCAGTACTTCTAATAACTACATCTGTTTTTTTTTTACCACGTCTGTATCTCACTCTGGTTTATTTATAAGGCGCTTTAAAATAACACGTTTAAGTGCTGTACTACAACATAGTAAAACATTTCTTCTGTTTTATCCCTAGGCTACGCTGGACTTTGCGCGTGCATCGTGGAGCAACGTCTTATTTCCACAGCCTTCTTTCGATCAGAATGGAGACGTGCAGGGGGCGTGAAGGTCATTCGCTTCATACATGAACCCAACAAATACATTTACTTCTTTATTGCAGTAAAATGGAGCAAAAGTTGCCGATTCACAATGACAGAAGTATAAAAACACACAATCATCACTAGTGACACAAGTCTTTAACCTGAGGATCAAACCCCTTCTTACGCCTGTTTACCTGATGCAGTGCGACAGAGCAGTGAGTGGTTGCGGCCGAGCCGGGTCGGGCTGGACCAGAGGAGCTACTGGCTCTGGCCGGACAGACCAGCTACTGTAGGAGGAGGTAACAGGTTTTAAAGTCACTCGAGGCAAAAGCTAAACACTGACCATCATTTACTGTACAATCGTGGTAACGTTACACACTCTGATAAACACTGAGTTGGTTTCTCCATTTGCTCTGCAACAGCAGATTTGTTTTTCACAAATTCAAAATGTCCAACAGTCACGGTTGGAACAGAGCCGACTCGTGGGTCGTGGTTGGGTTGGCAATTTACGAGTGTTTCCCTCTGATGAATGCGGATTCACACACACCTGTGACAAAAGGATGATCTAGTGATGGTCCTGTTGCATTAGATGATTAGTTATAATCATGTCACAAGAATTACCACCCAATAACACAGCACTGCACTGAACCTAAAGGCAATGCATTGTTTCCATACTCAACACTTACATCAGATGTTTTGTTATTGACATTAGTGGTCACATGGTGCCATTTGTGTTCTGATGCTAAAAGAACGTACTTTGAAAAACTATTGACCATGTTGACATGCTTCACATCAGACTTCAGTCTGATGACTTTTTCTGAATGTTAAACAGCTGTTGTCTTTTCTGCCCCACACTCTGACACCCAGTAGTTTTCTACTGAATGATGAGGCAGCACCATCCTGTTTTGGGCACTTTGGCCCTGTGCAGGATTCCACAGACCAATCAGTGAGGGCACGGGGTAACAGAGTACAGTATGTATGTGTACAATTTACATTGTTGTATTAATGGAGAACCAGAATCCAAGATTTAAAAGCAAACCAGACAAAAGACATTTATTTGATGCCTTCCCCACATATCAGAACTGCATCATTAACAAAGTGCAACAGGAACACAGGTTCGTTATTTGTTTTCAAAGGCAGCATTTTATTACCAACTTCAGGAGTTTTAAGTTTGTTTGTTTTTTTTTTACTTCTGAAACCATCTGTGATAAAGAATTATGTTTTTTTATGTAAATTTGCTTTTAATGTTCGATATTTAAATTATGGATAAAGCACAGAAATTATTTTGAATGTCAAAAACATTTAAGTTATTAGGATCGTGGAGATAAAACCCTCAGGTTTACATTTGTAGAGACATTATCACAGTGAACACTCACAAGAATCACACTTGTATTTATATAAAACTCTACTCTGTACTCACTTACAGTATTTCACAAAGTAGTGTATGCCACCAAACATTGTGCACGTCAAGCTCTACAACTGCACCGCTATCACAGACACACACACGCGCACACACACACTTATCTTCACCAGTACAGTCTACAGCCAAACACACAGACATTCAGTGCAGATACATTCATGTTAATGTGTGACTGATGACCCAGTGCTCTGGTCCCTAAAAGCCCATTGTTGTCCGTTACTTAAAGCCACAAAAATCAGGACAGGCCTTTAATCACTTCATTAGTGCACTGCTAAAGAGGAGTGATTGGCTTCAAACTGACGCGTATGAAATGGTTGCACTAGTACATAAACATGGAAGGCACAGCAGTCAGTTCAGTAATTGTTTCATCCACTACGTTTTTTCTGAGTCACTGAGAGGAGACGGCACAAGCAACCACAACAGACCACAACAAGGCAAGAACCTAAAAAGGTCCCCTATTACACAAACTCTCCTGGTACCAGGCTTCTCTTCTCTACCGTGTGGACCAGGGTCTGCAGTCAACACAGCACCACCTCAGCCTCTGCTCAAGCAATACAATACAATACAAAACACTGCTGCTCACCGGCTCTGAGGAGCTCACCTGACCCGGACAGCATCGTCATGACCCAGCTACCGGGTCAGAACCATGTGGCTGCTCCAGTACCGGCCTCTGTCATTGCTCCGTGACCCTGAGTTAACAGTATGACGACAGGACGTGACCTGACTTCCACTACGTCAAAGAATCGTGGGATCGCCTCTCATTTGCATATAAACACAGATTCATAGCAGCTCATCTGTCAGAGGGAGCACATGTTCAGACAAGATCTACAAGATTTACTGAACCATCGAGGTCCAGTACGGTTTAGCCTGATGAGCATAATAGGGGACCTTTAAAACAAGATATAACAGAACGCACAACATACTGTGATGATGCCGTGTCACCAACACTGTTATTCTGCTTTCTAACACACTACATCTATGGAGCTCATTGATTAAATTATAATCTGCTTGGAGGCAACTGGCAACAAATATCAAACACAAATGGAACAGAAAACCTGCCTTCCTTAACAACACACAGCTTCCTCAGGGCATAACGTCCTCTTTCATTTCTTTTTTAAAACAATGTTCTTCCACGTTTCTCATCAACACCAAAAACAAACCTACAATGAACCAATGGTTCTGTGTTCACTGCTCCAACACTGACGACACTGGTTCTTGATGAACCACATGGATGAACAGGATCTTCGATGACTATTAAGACACTTACTTCACGTTAATCTGCACAAAAAGTGTTAATCCACAGCAGAGAAGAGTTTAATAGGACACCCACTAAAAATAAGACATTTCTTGCACAGCAGGAGACAGTATGAGCTTTACTGAGCCGACAGCTGCATCACAGCTTCCAACAGGCCCAACCTACAGGAAGCTCACAGCCTGAACCAGTGGACATCATTTTCTTTGTAATAGCACTTTAAATTGGTCTAATGGGTGATGGGTTCATGCAGGCTGTGTGGATGCAGTGGATGACTGAACCCCAAACAAACCCCTCTATTATTGTCTGATTGTGTATATATTCTCCTCTGTAGTTTAAACACGTGTCCATGTTTGTTCATAACATAAAAAACTCAAAACTCTTTTGTCCACAAAACCCGTTCAGTCTAGAATGTCCACACTTTGGCACATGCAGTAAAGACAGACTGCAGCAATGCTGTGACATGTAGGCAATGCTTTCAAACCACAAACAGCATTAAAAAAAAAACAAAAACAAAACAACCTTTCAATGTTCTACTTCAACTCCATTAAATACCCCAGTTATTAATATCGTATGAATCTGTGAGGTACATACAACATTCCATAAAGTACATTCGTGTTTTCAATGGATATTTGCATGAGTCCTATAAATAACAGAGCTGACAGGCTTGTTCATATGTTACACAGCTTCTGTCAGACGATCGTTTGTTCGGGAATAGTCGCTGTGGACGGAGCACAGATTTATTAACGTGATCAGACCAGATAATTATCAATATTACAGGAGACTTTGGCTTAACTCAATGCACCTCCGTCACAGCACCACTGGGACTTATTTTGTTTTTACTCTTCATTTACTGCATGATTTGACTTACTATCTAGTGATTGCTCCTATTTCAGCTTCAATGTCCGATAGTTTTACAGTATAAACGGTTGGAATGCCTTCATTGTGAAAAGTCTGCACTGCAAAGCTTCAAGTGTTCTTTGAAAGCGTCTACAGTAGCATAAGAGCCGGTGCTGGCAGCTGTACATACTGTAAAATCATAGAGTAAATGTTTGTATACATGTGATGTAGCTACGTTAAACTTCATCTATATTAACCCCAAAATAAAGACCCGATTTATGGCACACTCTACACAAACATAATGAAAGACAGTGTCTGCTCCTATTAACACCGCCGGGCTCAGAAAATAATTAGGAGAGAATGTAAACACGATCACTTTGGGTTCTGCCTATGGAATGCATGTAGAACCCTGCCACTGGCTTTGTGGCAGTGCTTGACAGTCAATGTGTAATATTTACATAGAGCTGGAGGTCGTTGCTAAGCAGCGGGCAGTGTAGGAGTTTACAGCATAGTGAGCACAGTAAATGATGCCACTACAGATACTAGACATCAATAACCACAGTAACACTTTAACTATACCACCCTGTCGTAAATCTCTAATATCAATAGCTTCACTGATTGCAGAGCTCCTGCTCTTGAAGGCAGAGCTATAGATATACAGAGTAAGGCAAACTTGGTTTCAGTCCAACAGAGCTATGTTAGCACAAAATGTTCCAGTGCCTTTACCTCCTCTTAAAATGTAGAATAACTGCCATGGAGCTTTTCATGCCAGCATGAAGCAGTCAGTTCCCCAAGCTATGTATGTCTATGGCTCTGCTCCAGGCAGATTGATCCAGTAAGTGTTTAGGTCAAATCAGCATCAACTAGCTTCAGGCTGGAAGTTAGAGAAAGGCTTATTACGGTAGAAATGTAGATACCATTAAAGTGGACAACACAAGGCCAGAGGCACAAGTGCTAAAAGCAAGAAGTAGGAGACTCTGTAGAGGTGAAGTGGACAGAAGGTCACCATGGTAATGGCCAAGGGCAGAGGGAGGCATGAGGTCAGTGGCAGGAGTTTACTGAAAGAGATCAAGACAAGGTGAGGGAGTCACAGGACAAAAAGGTCTCCTGGGGAATGTGAGTATTGGTCATGTTCACTTCCTACCTGTTGCTGAGCTTTAAAGTGTTGCAGTTAATGAGCAGCATGTACACAACAATGAGAGGCACAGTCAGCGGCCAGCAAGGGTCCGGGTCCAACTGGGCCGAATACCTGAGGATCAAAGGGAGGATTCAACAGACGCTGTTGTGTGCCGTTCCTCGTCAGACAATGCATATTAATAAAAATATATTAGTTAAGTACAAGTACCTGAGAGTACTTGAGTTACTTTCCACCACTATCAGCTCCAAGTCTCAGTGGGAGTAATGGAGTAACAATGCACTCTTGCCTACATTAGGTTGACAGCACTCACCAAGCTTTGGCCTTCTCTTGATTAAATGGAAAGTCTCTCAGAAGCTTTAGACTATAGCTCTACACTGGTGTCAGGACCTCTAAGTGTATTCAAACATACTGTAACCCCAACTGATAAAACATATCAAAATTCCACTAATAACAATCAGCATCACGTCACATCAGCACCTTAGGTTGCGAATCCAGTAGATGAATGAGGGTGCACCGAGAAGAACGGGTAGCATGAAGAGTGAGGACAGGCAGAGGTGGAGCTGCAGGTCGTCCTTCACTTCCTGCAGAGCACACTCAGACAGCAGTGGGGTGCCGTTACACTCACTAGACTTCACCAGGGACTCTGTGTCGGTCGTACCATTCTTAGCCTCTTTGTATGTATGTGGCGCCTACAGAGGATCAATCGGTTACCACATGTCATTCATTGAAAGTCAAAAGATTTTCTGTCTCTACTGTGAATTATTTTAATGCAACACAAGCTCAACACAATCATGGTAGAAGTCAGATGTTGGTTCAGAAGATAACTCTACCAAGACCATTTGAATCTTACAAGATTCAGCATGTGACTCAGAGATCTCACAGTCATCTGTAGCCTCAGCACCTGACAATAGAAGAACAAGTCAATCACTGCCAGTCCCTTTGTCAGACAAGACAACAAGGGATAAACACAAGTGAATGCTGCAGCTTCTTACATACCCTATACAGGTGGACCAAAAAGGCAGCAGAGATCGCCAGTCCTCCACACGACTTCATGCTCACAACAATCAGACACAGAGTGATGAAGACTTGGCTCCGAAGCCCTAGAGTCCCACAGTGTCTAGAGACAGATGGCCTGCAATAAACACAGTCAGATGTTTATAGAGGTTTAACGGTACTGAATTATACAGTCAGTGATCAAACCCATCCCTCAGTGTTTGACCTGTGTAATGGAGCTAACATCAGTGAGAGCAGTCGTATGATGAGACGGAGCAGCATGGTTCCCCAGTAGGACACAGCTGCTCCCAGAATGTAAAGCAGAGGAGATAGGACATGGGGCCATTCTTCAACTGGAGCCACGTCTACATTAAAAGCATTATCAGGGAAGGTTGAAGGGAGGGCGTCCATGGGAGGGAGACAGAGAATGGACCAAGCCTCTCGAAACCAGCTATAGCTGTGGGAAGCGGAACAATAAGACAAAAGCCTTGAAGGTTTGGGTAGAATAACATTAACGTCCCAGTAGGGCACTCCACTAAGTTCTGTGTCATAGGAGTGCAGTGTTGGGATGCCTACCTAAGCAGGATGTGCAGAATGTAAACAGGCAGGTTGACTTTCAGAGGCTGCAGGCCTTTGCTTACAACATGGCTCATGTCTGCAGCTTGCCTTGACCTCAGGATGGAGGAGAACTGCCCTTCACTGGCCAGGAGAAGTGTGACAGCTGTGTACACTGGGACCATAAGACCACAAAACCTCAGGATCTGCAAGATAAGAGAGAAGAGCCGGGCTTTACACCGTTGTTCCTATGACGATGAGACATCTGGTATGTTACGCAACAGACAGGAGCTGTACCTGCCCCAGCACCCCGGGTAATGAACTCCTTATTGAAACCTAAACCAAAATACAAAAAGCTTTAGAACATGGGCATGGTCATCACACAGATCGGGTTTTCTATGGGAGTAAGTACTTTGTATTGGCAGTTGGGGGCAGTGTGGAGCTGAAGGAGGGCGTCAGAGTCGCTATCTGGGCGACTGGTATGAAGCATCCCTGAGATCTCAGTCACTGAAGGCACACTGGAAGACAAAACACATCACATCATAGCCCAAACAGTGATGAGGATGAAGATGTAAAAACAAAAACCTTGGAGACAGACAACAGTGTGACTAACCCGACTGTGGTTAGAGAGTCCTCTCGAAACCAAGGCGCCTGTAACCTGTACACACTGGGCATTCTGTCTGTGGACAGTGACGGCCATCGTTACATTTCCTGTGTTGTGTTCGTACTCACCTGTGTGAAACGGTGAGTACGAATACAACGAAACACAAACTCGCCTTTATGTACTTTGCACTGGCTCGCAATGTTGATTCGAAAAGCCTGATACACCTAAGGAGAGAAGTGACAAAGAGTGATAAGAGCATGTGGTTACAGTCAGGAGAGCATACAAATAATCAAAACTACCTGGTGGAAGTGCTGCAGCCTGACGGTGTGAAGGAGTCCAGAGGAGTGGATCACAACGTCGCTGGCAGTCAAACCTGCAAAACCAACACATCGCTCAGGAGGAACACGTTTCATTTCACTTAGAATGATGAGAATTTGCTGGTGTGGTGGGACTCACCGGAGGACCAGACATGTGGCACTGGGACGGACAGAGTCTGGAACTCTCGTCTCTGCCACTCGCACTCCACCGTAAACTGTAGAAACAGTCAAGCTACTTCAACACCACACGATGACCTTCCATACACTGTACAAGCATTGGACCTACTGCTAAAATGTGTCAGAGATAAGAAGCCATCTCCTGTTCACCTGTCTGCCATTAAGGTTTGATGCCGAAACAACTAGATGAGTAACTGCAGACAGGTCAGTGAGGGTCAGTATCAGGACCTGGGGAGGAGGAGAGCAGACAGCTGAAAACAAACACTGCGAACTCAGACTGGACTGAGGAGCTTTTTATAATCTCATTATTACTTTGTACGACGGAAGAAGCTCGGTTCCCACGGATAGATCTACAACACGAGCACTGGAAAACCAAACAACAAGAATGAAGCACAGCAGGAGGCCAGGACATTATTATATGCAGTGCATAACATTAAAACAACTTTTAGCAGTTTCTAAATTTTCTAGCAGTATTATTAAGGGGGACATTGAAATCGTTGTTGGCTGTTTTTCCATCACCCTCGACTCTAAAATATAAACTAGGGTAGTTTTTATGACATACAGACACACTTGTAGTTTGGATTTTTATCACTGATTAACAAAGCACAACCACTGAGGTGGAGGCGTTACTTCATACCTTTGACTCTGGGTAAGATAAGAAAATATCTGCCTCAACATTAACACCTAGTGACGCTAACGGCCTGTTGTTGTAGGCGACTGGCACAGAAAGAATACAGGTTGTTTTACCATGAAGATCCATTCTTCACACAGCCATACACCCAGCCGGTCATCTCCTATAGGATGAAAAAAAGAGGCTTCACTGCCGTCTGCATTAAACATGTTCATAGAGTGTGCATTTTCTATCTGACATCTTTAGATTAGTTAGTTTGAATCAGTTTTGTTCTTAGATGACAACCCTGTATCAGTGCTAAACTAATCCAATCAACATAAACTCAAACTCACCAGGTCATTACTCCTGCAGTAGAAATGGCTGTAGGCTTTCCTGCGGCTCGATAGGGCAAACAGGAAATACTTGATCTGCCCCTCCTGGAGACAGGATCACAGTTTTATGTCCAGTATCTCAGATAGAGATCTCAAAAATACAAATAGTGATCATTTTACAGTCTGAATGTACTGTATGTAGAGGGTTTGGTTACTTTAGGTGTGCTGTAGGCCAGACGTAGTGTGTTAACTTCACTCCATGCTTCTGGAAAATCTAGAGGGAGACAATATTAGTGACTCTTTAATGAGATGTGGGTTATAATTAAAGTTAAAAACATTTTTTGGAAAAGTCAACACAAAAATATGAAAAGCATGTAGAGGAACCTGACCTGGCATGGAGATGTCCTGACTCTCTCCCAGCACTCTGACAGTGTGTCTGATGAAGTGATGCTTTAGTACGGAGATTTTCTTCTCTTGACTTTCTGTGAACTAATCAGAAGACGTCTATTAGTTTAAAGTCAGAACATAAAGGTGCAGCGAGGACTTGAACGTACTCTGACTATCCATTGAGATGCTTTTATCTTGAAAGAAATAAGCAGTAAAGTGAAGTGAGTTGGTCAGACCTGTCTAGTTTGAGGGTCGACGAGGTCAAAGAAAGCCCTAACAGTGGCAAGAACAAGCTCTTTGCACCTGTAACACAAGGACATTTCCATAGCTTCAATACCCTCAATAAACATGAAGACACAGAGTGTGAAAACATAATGTCATGTCTTTACCAGACTATGGAGAGGTGGTCGGTGGACACCCATGTGCGTGGGACTGCAGTCGCCTTAACAAACATAAGAACAAATGAACAGCAGCGGATCAAAAACAATCTCTTCAGTCTGTCAGTGTAGAAATCTACCAGTGAAGCCACTGATCCAGAGTCACAATCTGGTGGGATGCTCAGGCTTCAACGCCATTTTACCAACTGACATCAAGTCTTACCACCAGCGACAGTTTGTTCAGGTCTCCTGAGGGACAAGGTAGGATAGTTAGGCCAGAGCGGACTTGGTAGTCACGGTAACCACCCCCAACTGACAGGACCGTGACATTCCTGAGTTTGTTTCCTTGGTTCACCCACTTCTGCCTCACTGCCGCGTAGAAGTCTACATACAAGACAAAGACTGGATCACTGGACAGTTCTTTACGAGGTTAAACGAGCTGATAACTTCCTGTTCTAGGCTGAACTCAGCCGTTCTCACCCAGCAGGTACGGGTCCAGAGCCAGCACGGGAGCAAGGTGAGGAGAGGCCTGGGTAATGATGAGGGTCACCAGGTTGGTGTTGAAGCGAGGCAGCGTGAACAGCGCTCGTGCCACCACTCCTCCCATGGAGTGGCCCACAAGGACCACGCTCTGAGGAGGGGCCTTCATGTGCTGGGGAGCCAGAAACACAGTGATCCAAACACGTTTGTGCATGAAGTACGGGCTCCTGAGCTTGATTAAACAACTCTAATGATTCAACCTTGCACCTTTGCTTTTGACTATACATGCATAGTGTTTACTTGGTGTCAGAATCTGATACAAAGCGTGAAGCGATTTGCAATCTCATGTTACAGCGAACAAAACAAGATTGTTGTGAACAAAAACACAATTCAGAGAGAAGATACAGACTTTGCCTCTGTGCTAATACAGTACAATATGCAATAGAAGAAGTCTAAATTCTGCAGCTTGATACAGCAGTGTATTCAGATTAAGCCTCGTTTTGCTGGAGGTTTCTTCCCTGCTAGAGAGGGAGTTTTTCACAATTTCAATTAAAAGCTTGTTGTATGTGGGATCTGTTGGGTTTAGTTGTGTAAGGTCTTAAACCTTACCATGTAAAGTGCCTTGAGTTAACTCTGTTGTGATTCCTAGAAAGCGACTGAATACAATGTGCATGTGGCTTATACTGTACACATCACCCACACTAAACTAAGAGCCCCCGTAATAGCTGGAATCAGGCTGACCTTGTAGAGCTTCAGGATGGCCTTAATGCTCTCGTGCAGGAAGTGTGTCTGGTGGAGCAGGCTGCCGCCGTACAGGGCCACTAGCTCCTCGTTGAAGTCCACAGTAAAGACGTTAAAATGGAGACCTCCCTCCACGCGTTCGGCCTTCCTCAGGGCCACCGAGCCCAGGGAGCGAGCTACACAACAAAGGCATCAAATGCTGTAAAAAGGTTCTGATTAAAGTGAACCTTTCCACATCACAGCTTCATGCTACTCTGGCAAACGACGGCTTGTGAATTTTTAAAAACATTTTCAATAATTGATTGGAGTCCTGAGCTTCTTCAGCTTCTCTGAGCGGCTATTTGTGACCTAAACTGATGACTGATGAATACACTTCACATACTGTACTGTATGTAACACCTGCACATTGCAGATCTGCTTCATGAGGCTGTAGTTGACTTGAGAAGAAGGAAAAGCTCATTCAGCAACAGCTGTTTTTAAAAATACATCAGCCTGAAGGGTGCGACTGGTGTCACTGATGAAGGAGAACTGCTGAGGATCACAGACGTCTAAATGTGTTTGGGTTGCTCTGGTAACAGTGTGGGCGTTCTAACCTCCACCAAACCAACAGCGAGAGCTGGATTCGGCGCACTCTCAGCATAGATGCAACATAACGACACCAGAGTGTTTGGGTGTGAATATGTGGCTCACACTGAACCCTGCAGCCTGACTCTGCATCATCATCCCAGCTTTAACATCTCTTGAATACTCCTGAATCCTCCTGAATACTCTGATATCCCCTGAATACTCTGTTTTCTCTCTCAGGGTCACCACCCCCACCTGGGTGGGGGCTATTTATAGGCTACAGAGAGTGTGTTGCAAGGAAATAAGATACACAGTAGTCAACCTAAAAATAACAGAAGGTTATATCCATTCTTGCTGTATTCTTAGAGTATACAATGAGACACAAGGACATATGTTCTTTGAAATCTACTACTACACCGGAAAAGGTTTTTAAACACAGTTTGTAGTTAACTTAATTTCTGTTCAATGTTCCCACCAGTGTCTTCAAAAATCGAAATCGAAAATTAAAACCTACAGAGTTTGTGTTTGTTTATAAAGCAGTCAACACAGAGCATGTTGGATGTCTTCAGACAGCCTCATCTCATCCAATTACTGAAATTAAACATCACTTCCTATTGCTGCCTCTGAATCACCTGTCACATCAAGCTACCATGACGACCCCCGAGTGCTGCATCTGCACAAATAGCTCATGTAATAATCCTTCCCCTCATCAGCCATCATTACCTTGTTTGTAACTGCCTGCGTTTCCAGGCAGGAAGAGCACCGGGGCACCGGTGAGCTTGAGGTCTCTGGTTTCCTGTGCATACACTCCCTCCCCGTACAGGTAGAGCCCGTAGGCTGGGAACAGTCTGGCCACTCGTCGAGGCAGAGCCACCCGCTGCAAAACATAGCAGAGACATTCAAACAGTACAGTAACAGCTGACTGTCCACCTGGGCTACATCACATTACTGTGACCGGTTTAGTATTGCTGGTACTTCTGTCTTCTGGAACACGAGCTTGTGAAATAAAGCTGTGGTTGTAATTTCCTAACCTTGGCTTTCATATTGATAAAGAATACTAGTCAAATGACAGCCATTAGCAAAACGTGTTTCTTAGCATTAAACTACTCTCGCTCCCTAGAAGCATCACATGAAGCACCCACTGCCTGATGTGAGGACTGATGCTGCCTCCAGCTGTGCTCCACTTCCAGGCAGGTGAACACATACACACTGCACATCTGCGCCACCTCCCGCTGTGTCTGCTCTATTTGTTGTGCCCAGCCGTTGCTCTGTGGGTTTATGACCAAGGTGATGTTGGCTAATGTAACAACCTGACGGACAGGTTCTGTGGCACTAGGGCTGAGGAAGCGCCGCCTGCTCCTGACGCGTCGTAGGGATGAGTTAGAAACCAAACTAGCTCCTAGGGGTCCACGTGAAAACACAAGCGCAGTAATTGGCCGCGTACTCACCCGGTACTCCGGGTACTCGTACATGTAGGTCATACTGCATCTGTTCTCCTCGAAGCCAGTCAGCAGCTCTCGCAGGCCGACTGCCAGGAGCCCCAGAGCGCAGCCGTAAAAAGCCACAGCGGCGAGCTTCATGGTTCCGCCTGTTCCACCGTAGCTTTAACGCACTACACGTCTTTACAGCATGTTTTTACGGTCTCGTTGTGTGAGCGCCCCGGCGAGCAGGACACTGCCCTGTCTCATTTACGCCGACAGAACCAGGAACTGTATGCAAATGTGAAGAGTGACAGGCCGCTCGGCCAATGAAAAACGAGGAAGCGGACCAATGGGAGAGCAGGGAGCGAGTGACGCGACTCTATTTTAGGGAATGTTCGGATCTTTTTAGACAAGTTTATTTATATGCTTTTGTTTTCATTTCCTTTTATTTTTAAATGTCCTACGTGAACTCAACTAGTTCTGTGCAAGTTCAGATAATCTGGCATAGTCATCATCACCTTGTGCAGTACATCTAAGACTCGTTCATCAAACAGGAGACTTCTGTCAAATGAGCCGCTTTTCTGTGGTGATAGAATGTATGAAAAGGCAATTGGCCTCAAAGCTTTACTTTGAATAAAATGAGTTCTTCTAATTAGTACATCACCATTCCTTTACAGTTCTTTTTAGCATTTATTTGACTACTACAATAGCAAATACCAGTGCATAGTTTTGGAATAATACAATAGTAAAGTATGTTACATTAAGTTTTAGTTTTTCAGTAAGAATTTTTAAGAAAAAAAGATGTGAGTGACCAAACATTGAGCCCGTTCCTCAAATTAGTGCATCACTGTTCCTTCATAGGGTCACATACAGAGATAAACAGCCACTCACACCTACAGGAAATTCAGACTCTCCATCAACCTCATTGTATGTTTTTGGCCTGTGGTAAAACACGGAAAAGAAAACCCACACAGACACGGAGAGAACATGCACTGCACCCAGAAAGGCCCCAGGATCCCACTACACCACCCAACGAGTATATAACAGCTACTTAGAAATATTACACTTCTCTGTCTGGGAGCTGTTTTTGCATCTGTTTCCATCTAGTGGCAATACAATGCAATCACAGGTGGGGAGGGCAGTAGGAACTGGAGCTCCCACAAGAAGCACGCACAATCTCAGTGAGACGGTAAAACTGAACAGTGAACACGGACCCCAACCTAAAATGACAACACATGACACAAAAATAATGCTTAACATTGTACAAAAAGAAGAATAAATGTCTAAACATCTTTAATGCCACGTGTGTGACATGTTGTCCGTGCTGCTCATCACCTTGATACACAACTACTTAATCCTGGATGTTTAATACTAAGAATAATTGTAAACACAGCTGCTCCTGTCATTAAAAACAAACTTTATTGTTTGCATTTTGCATTCCTGTTACACGAGGTTAAATTAAATTACTGTAGTCATGTGACCTGACCAAACAGGACGCACGCACGCACACCTTAAAGTAAACATATGAATGGATACACTGAGTCAGACCTCCGTGATGCCAGCTGAACCTTGCTCCTCCACCTCCACCATTCTCTCCTCCAGTGTCCCCTGCAGGGCCTCCTTCAGGGTGAGGCTGACGGCTGCGGAGTCCCTCACCACCCCCTGCTCTGCAGAAATCCCAGGGTGGTGTCTATGCAAATGCTTGACCACCTGGAACTTCTGCTTGGCACTGTAGGAGCAGTGGCGGCATCGGAAAGGTTGCTGCTTGGTGTGGGAGAGGTAGTGGTGTCTGAGGCCCGCTGGCCACCTGAAGGCCTTGTGGCACAAGCCGCACGTGTACGGCCGATCGTTGCTGTGCTGCCGCTGATGGGTCTTCAGTATGAAACTCGTCTTGAAGGCTTTGCCGCATGTTTCACAGACGTACGGGCGCGTGTCGCAGTGCTGGGTGTCCCGGTGGGCACGCAGGGCATCGGCTCTGTTGGTGCGGTACTCACACTCATCACAGGCGTACGGCTTCTCACCTACACACAATAAAAACACCTTGACTACAGCTGCTACACTTGCAGTAAATACAAACAGACTGTTTGTACTTTGGTATGTACCTTTACTCTTTAATCTCTAGTCTAGTTGATACCTGTGTGTTTAGTCATGTGATACTTCAGCTGCGTCGCCCACTTGCACTTGTAGCCACATTCTGGACAAAGGTACTTCTTCTCTTCTTGATGAACCCTCATATGAAGCTATGTTTGAAATATTTAGACAGAACATGAGACATAAAAAGTTTAAATAATGTTGATAAATCATAATCACAGTGTTTTGCCCAAATAGGCTGCTAGTGTAGTAACCACATGTATTATTTGTTTAGTTCATAGTGATGGTATTAATGATAATTTGTACGTTTACATGACTCCTTCTCTTGTCAAACAACAAGTCAACCGGTTTGGTCCTATTTATCTTTAGCATGTTTGTTTCTGAACCCACTTTTTCTTATTGTAAATTATACATTTTCATCTGTGAAGCCAATAGGCTGGACGGTGTCAAGCTTACCTTCAGTCTAGAGGGATCCGTGCAGGTGTAGCTGCACAGTTCACAGCGGCACGGCTTCTCTCCGGTGTGAATGCGAAGGTGCCACGTGATCTTCTGCTTGTTGGGGGTGGAGTACTCGCAGTCTGTGCACCTGTACAAGCGCCTGCCCCCATGCGAGCGGAGGTGCTGCTCCAACACTAGCTGATGGCGACAAGCGAACTGGCAGGTGCTGCACCTGAGGGGCTTTTCCTCCGAGGGGCCGTCTTCGTGTTGGTTCAGGAGGTGCTGCGCCAACAGCTGCCTGGTTTTGGCAGCGAATGGACACAGCTGACACCGATGGGCCAGGTGGGACCTCTGATGCTTCTCCAGGCTGTCCTTTGTTTCAAACGACTCGCGGCAGCTGGTGCACTGTAGCGGCGAGTGCTTGCTTAGCTGGTGGGTCTTCAGTGTGACCTTACTGCTGCACGTGTATTCACACTGCTTGCATGAGAAAGCGACCTGGAGCAGGTGCGCCCGCTTACAGTGGGTTTGCAGTGCAACTGCTGAACTAAAGTGAGCGTCGCACTGGGTGCAGGTGTGCTCCAAGTTCCCCGTGTGGCACCTGAGCTCGTGCCGTCTCACATTGTCGGGTAAGGAGCTGCTGAAGTCGCACGATGAGCAGAAGTGCGTGGGCTGCTCGTCGTGGACGCGCGTCTGGTGCTGACGTAACTTGGCTGCGGCCCCGAACGTCTTGTCACAGACGTCACACGTGTGACGACCGATTCCTGTGTGAAGGGACTCGTGCTGCTCCACGCGATAGCGCCTTGTGGTGCTGAACGGACAGAACTGGCAGCAGTGAGGCCCGGCCCCTCTGTGTTTGCGTGCCACGTGCTGAGCCATGCCTTTCTGCGTCTTACAGGTGAAAGCGCACTGCTGGCAACGCAAACCTTCACCATTAACGGACACTTTGCGCTTAGCTAACGTCACCTCAGACCCGGTGCGTTGGACGCCACCTGGCTTCATGCAGCCTCTTCTCTTGTGGCTCCGTAACGCGTGACTCTGGCTGCATTTAAACTCACAGCTTGGACATGAGAAGGTCCGAGTTTTCTGAGCCACTTTCTCATCTACCAGCTCGTCGTCACACTGACGCTCCTCCTTGCTACAGGTTGAGATGTGACGTTCAACTGTTGCTCGTCTGACTGATGAGAACCTGCACAGCATGCATTTAAATTTCCCTTGTGTTTTGGTGAGAAGGGACTTCTTCTGTGGTGATCCACTCCTGCCCTTGTCACTTAAAGTTAGTTTTCTTACATGCTTGCCTTTCAAAAGCTTATTTCTCCTTGTTCTCTGGGTTTGACATCCTTTTCCACTGGATGTAGAACCTTTTTGATGCCGGTGATTTGAATCTGCAGAAGACTCTGTGTGTGAAGTCGGGGGCTGCGTTCGATCAGACCTTCTTTCAGGGAGTTGTTTAGATGCCTCCTCACTGTGAGTGACAGTCTCCTCTGTACCGAGATGAGGACCTGAAATGCCAACAGATGGCTGTGCTGGGCACTTCTTCAGGGTGATGTGACTATCAAGGCTGCGTCTCTGTTTGAACTCTGCACCGCAAGCCTGGCATCGGTGTGCCTTTGCTCTTCCCTGACACAAAGACTGGCAGTGGTACTCCAGCGTGGTCTCCCTGCAGGTCACATAGGAGCATTTATCGCAGCGATACATGTGCTTAGTTGGCACCATCAGCATCTGCACCCGTCCCCCCAAAACCATGGCTTCTGCTTGATCCTTGTCGTGTTTCTTCATGTCTTTTTGTCGGAGGTCAGATTTTAAAGCCATATTTTGATCAGAAGCTGCTCCATCTGGTCTTTGACAGGCTCCCGTCGCAACCAACCATTGACCGTCTACGTCGTTTGAAGGTTCGTAGCCGTCATCCACATCACTTTTTTCACATTCTTCATTTGCATTTGATGTTGCTGCTGCATCATCATCTTCTGCTGAACTTATGGATTTTGACAAGTCTGCCTTTTTCTGAGATTTATCACATGCGGCTGTGCTGGAAGTTGGATTTTCACTCTGTTCCTCTGTTTTTTTTAACAAGGGCTGTTGTTGCTGATCAGTGGTGGGTAGTGCAGTTAAAACCAGCATACAGTATTCCTCTGCAGGGTTCACAGGTGAAGTACCTTCACTGGCAGTGTCCTGAGAAACAACATTAGCAGTGTGCGCTTCGTTGGAAGGCTGTGATCCAGGCACAGTGTTATCTGCTGTTGCAGAAAGCTCAGACTGTTCTCTTTGAGAAGGTAGCAGGCCTTTGGTGGACTGTTCCTCAGGAGCCGTCGACGGCTTATTGTAAAAGTCCTGCACTAACTCAGCAGAGTTCATCTCCCTCTCCTTGGCGGCATAGTTCTCCAGCCATGCCTTGTCCCCAGGTACGTACCCATGAGCTTTCCTCTTGTGCAGAAAGAGGCTGATGCTACTAAAGGAGAAGTAGAAGCAGAGGGCGCAACGGAACTCTTTCAGCTTTGTGTGTTTGCAGTTCTCATGGTTCTGAAGCGCTTGTTTGTAGCAAGTAGTGTAGGCGCAGTATTTGCACTGATACGCGGATGGCTGCTTCTCCTCTCCAGAATGTTTGGCCAACATGTGATTGCGAAGCTCATTTTTCCGTTTGCAGGCATAAGCACAGATCTCACACATAAGTGATTTGGCCTGATGTCGTAGTTTGTGGCTATTTAGCTGATCCATGCGATGACAGCGATAGGGACACTGATCACAGTGATACCTAGGAGAAGGGACAGGAAGTTGGTTACCCTGACAATACAATACATGTATCGAGTCAAGTAAAGGGGAAACCGTCTAGAAACTGCATTCTTTGCTTCTTTATTAGAGCATTTTCTTTTTTCAAACCTACGTAAGCCTGGTTCTTCTCTATTCCAGTGCTCATGGATGACTGTTGAGTCAAACAAACTTAAATATATACATAAACCTTATTTTATTGTTTCAAATTTTGCAACGCAATAATTGACGGTTGCTTCTGATGCTTGTAGGCTTATGTAACTACTAACTTATCTGCATAACATGTAATGGGTGGTTAACTGAAGACAGTACAACCCATGTACAGTACATACCCCTCCTGTTTATACTACAAGCAAATATATGAACAAATAACTGCAGTGCCTCTGATTAATTTTCAGACAGCATGTGATTCCTTTTCCCTTTGCTAATAGAAGCAAATTAGTTATTATATGTCGCAATAACAACACAAACAATACATTTAGCCTTTACCTGAGGTCTCCTGCATGTTTCCTCATGTGAACATTTAGATAGTGCTTCCACTTGGTGACGTATCCACATTCAGCACACATGAAGTTCTTGTCTTCTGAGTGAGTGAGCATATGTTTAGAGAGGTAAGAGTCGTCTCGACACCTGAAGTCACACAGGTTACACTTGTGGGGCTTCTCACCTACAGAAAAATAAAGTGACATAGAGTTTCCAAAAGCAGTGACAAGGTTTTCCAATAAAAACTAAAAAAATGTATGTGAAAGCAAAGGGTTAAAAGGTGACAATCAGAAATGAAAAGATTTAGAACACACTTAAACTACTGAGTCCTCACCGCTGTGCATCAGCATGTGTCTTTTCAGACCACGCTTGTGTGAGGTCATGTAGCTGCACTGGGAGCAGCGATGAATCTTCTCGTTGGCGTGCAAATGTCCAACGTGCTGCTCAAACTGCACAGGGTTAAATGTGGTGAAGGTGCAAAAGTCACAGCAAAGCTTGTTGCTCCCTGGATGACCGAGCCGCCGGTGCTGGAGGAACACGCTTTTGTTGGAGCAGGAAAACTCACACTGGGAGCAGTGGTAGGCCAGGTGTGTCCGATAATGAAGCTCCATGTCTGCTTCTTTTGGAAAAATGGATCCACATGCATGGTGACGACACTCCACCGCTTTCATCCCATGTGCTTCAACAGTATGTCGAAGAAGTTCTTTGCGTATAGAGCTCTGAAAAGTACAACCATCTTTGAAGCAGGCCACCGGCTGACTGTCTGGCTGAACAATGTGTGTCTTCATGTGAACTTTGAGGGACCTGCTCTGGCCAAAGCGTTGGCCACACGTGGGGCAAGCGTAGCTGTGACTGTTTGTGTTGCCTTCCGCCTCACCAGCATGCACGCTCACAATGTGCCGGCGGATCGCGTTCCGCTCCACGGCGGAGTACTCACAAAGATGGCAGCTGTGAACCTTCTCACCGGCCTCTCTGAGCCTATGTATGCGTAGCTTGCTCTTGCTGGTGAAGTACCGCTTGCAGGTGGGACACTGGAGACTGGGTTCAGGGAAATGTATGTGGAGGTGTTCCTGCAGGTGAGAGCGCATCTTGAAGCAGCGACGGCACATGGGGCAGGTGTGGGTGCGATAGACTTGCTCCGTTCCTGCTGCAAGGTACTCTAATATACACAAACATGACACATTTTAAAATATGTTTGTAATGGAGATGCTGTGATCCAGGATACTAGATATGGTGTAACATGGTAGTTCTGAAACACTTGAAACCATATCGCAGTTTAATGCCTCTAGTTTGTAAGCTTACTTCTAATAAAACAAGAACGAACATCTTTCCAGGTAGGCTCCTGGCATCGTTCATGTTTTACTGTGACACACAGGCATCAATAGAGCAGAGTTATATTTAGTTACATGTATCATCTTGTCATGCGCTGTCCAATGTCTAGAACGTTGCCCACAGTGACCCCCTACACCTGAACCAGGTAATCATCAGGGAGAGTCAAAGAACCAGCAGAGCAGTGGCCCTGCAGGAACAGGATTGCCAAACTCTACACTATTCTTACAGCATCCCAGAAAAGAGGCACATAATGCTCATCTATGCATGCATATACTGCAGAGCGCTACACTAGTGTGTGAAACATGGAACATTGTCATTTCTCTGTGCAATGCTCATTAAACCCTTGCGAAGAGACCTCAAGTACACACCTTTGGTTGGCAGTGTTGGCGTTTCCCCTGCTGAAAGATTGCCTTTTGTCAGAGCCTTGCTCATTCTTTTTATGTTGTTTCTTTTCCTCTCAGCCTGTTGCTTGTGCCCATCTTCTGGTAATGATGATGACAAAGCTGGGTTGGATTTCTGTCTGATAGAAACGTGAGGCTGATCGTTGCGTACGGTTGGGGAAGCAGCCTCAGTCTCTATGGAAATGCATGAAAATGTTGGTGTGAATTCGTCTTGATTGATGATCAGAAAACAAAAGTCTTTTTGCAGTCTATTTACCCTGAGCGTAAGATGGCGGATGGTTGTGCTCTAACAGATGATCACTCAGCACCTCAGCATTTTCAGCAACGAATAGACACTGAAGGCAGCTGAATGGCGGGTGACTTTGCAACCCTCTCTCCATTTTTTCCTGTGAGATGAATGATATCTCGCAAGACAGGTGCTGTAAGTACAAACAATATGTCTGGAATTGTATGCAGACATCAGGTGGGTTTGATATTCTTGCAGCCTAGCTCAGTGCAAACAAATGGGCCTTTAGGGTCCTGTCTCATGCACCAAGGTTGTGTTGCTGAAAAAAAGACGGAGCAGCCGGAGAGTAAGAGACAAACCTCATGGTCTGACACACTGTTCACGTTGTTCAGTGCAGATGTTCTACTGTCTCCAGTGTGTCTGAAAACAGGTTTAAATGTGACTTTAACCAGGCAGGACTGACATTTGCTCACGCGTGTATTTTACAGTAGCTTTACAGTAGCCTCTTTGTAATCTGCTGTCACAAATACGCAAAACCTCATCGCGTTTGTTTGCCTCTTGCCTCATTTAGCTCAGTTACTGTCTACTTTTAGTCTCTCTGTTTGTCTCTTTATGATAATATCTATATTCTTTTTGTCACCGTTTAAAACATTGTCACTTTTTCTCTCTTTCAACCTTTGATAAATTCTTTTCCATATATTCAATTTCTTTGCTGTTATTGTGCATATTGAACCAGAGCTCTGTGACTTTCTGAACAGACATATTCATGTTTTGGCTTGTGTAGCCAGTTACTTTAGTAACAGTATAACGGTAAAGACAGATTTTAGTAGATGTTTTGTAATCAGATATGTATACTGTAACTACATATTAACATTACACAGTGTCCTGATTCATTGCCTTACTCACCAAGCATAACCTCAAGGCGGTGTGGCTGACGGATCCACCGTTATTACATACTGGCTGGTCAATGAACGCGATGGTTAAGTGGCCCTATTCGGAGTTTCACTTACTTTATATCTTCATGTAAATTAGTAATAAGCTAAAAACATTGACTCGTTGCTATATGAGCTAATGTTAGCGTTAGCTTCTTTGGAGAAAGCTGTTGTTCTTTCTGTAGCATATTATTAATTTCGCTGTCACAGGTCGTGCAGTCCAGGTTGAATGATCCATATATGTGTATATATAATACTTATCAGCACTTTTCTAATTTTAGTTGTTCCCTGAGCCTTAGTGAAACAATCCGCTAACTAATCGTCAACCGCATACGGAACGTATGTTAGACAAGCAAGCAGAGGATAGAAATTTTTGAAACACAGGAAGTGTAGTAGAGGTCGCTGGCGCTGCTGCAGTCAATACAATACACGCGTGGGGATCGTACCTCGCAAAGATGTTTCGAAGGGAGGATCAGAGGAGTCGGCGAGTTTTTCTACGTTTGTTGTTGGATGGGCTGAAATAGAAACTCTGGGCAACGTTACTTTTTTAAATTTAATATCATATATAATAATATCATCACTGTCATTTTCTCAGTATTACCATCAAAGTCTTCGGCGAAGCCAGTGACATGTATTCTTTCATTAAAAACATGCTGGACTATCATTTAGATTTGTAAATGAGTTCAACCCTTTAAAGCTGTGCTCGTACGGAGTGTGCCCATATCTGCATAGAATCGACGTCCAGTGGGCAGTGCAGAAATCACCACTATGCCTCTGTCAGAGTTTCTGGACGGCCTCAAAGACAACCCGTACTTTGGGGCTGGCTTTGGACTGGTTGGTGTTGGGACAGCCTTGGCATTAGCCAGGAAAGGTGCCCAGGTGGGGATGGTGTTTTTCCGTAGGCACTACATGATCACACTGGAGGTTCCCAGCAGGGACAAGAGCTACCACTGGCTGCTGAGCTGGATCACAAAACACGCTAGACACACTCAGCACCTGAGCGTGGAGACCTCCTACCTGGCACACGAGAGTGGACGAGTTCACACTCAGTTTGACTTCCACCCGAGCCCTGGCAACCACATCATCTGGTAAGAAAAAAAAACAAATATACTTTCATACATATTTCAGACATGCTTCACCATATGCATGGCAGTGGTAATGCCCATATGCACCTTTTTACTTAAAAAAACGCTGCCTTTGAAAGCATATGTTATGACTTGTCGCTTGCTTTGTGCTGCAGGTATGGGAGGAAGTGGATCAGAATTGAGAGGACCAGGGAGAAGCAGATGGTGGACCTGCACACTGGAACCCCATGGGAGTCCGTTACATTTACTGCTTTGGGCAGGGACAGACAGCTCTTTTTTAATATCTTACAAGAAGGTACACATTCACAGGCATAATACTGATTTGTTCACATTTCAAATATTCATATCATTTAGTTTTGTTTATATCTTTTGTAGCAAGAGAATTGGCATTGAAGCAGGAAGAAGGACGGACAGTAATGTACACAGCAATGGGGGCTGAGTGGAGGCCCTTCGGGTTTCCACGGCGACGCAGGCCCCTCAGCTCTGTAGTCCTGGAAGCTGGTGTGGCTGAACGAATCGTTGACGATGTGAAGGACTTCATTGGAAACCCAAAGTGGTACACGGACAGAGGTAAATGTATTGGGGCTTTCTTTCTGTTAATGGAAGGCTGTTTTTGATTTTGACATTGTTTTTTTTAACCTTATACAGCACATGGTTTGGTGTTGTGATAATAATAGTTGTGTCTGTATTGAAAATGTTTTTCATTGCTGAATTTATTAAGGAGTTGCATTGGCAGATTCAGGGGTTTTTCATTTGTACTTGTACTACTAATATACAACCCCAAAAATAATTGATATTTAGCAAATCAGTTAAACAAGCAAAACAAAGCAGCCATGTTATAATAGGTCCAGTCTCATCTATATCACCTAATTTAGTCATTCTGATGGTTGGCTGAATGGAGCTGGTGGGTATTTTTGCAGGTATCCCCTACAGAAGAGGATATCTGTTGTATGGACCTCCAGGATGTGGAAAAAGTAGCTTCATGTGAGTGAAATAATACCAAAAAGGTTGTTCATATTTAGTCAATGTAATGAAAGCTGCACTGACTCAAGTTGGGCTGTCTGACAGGCCACCTGTCGAAGTTAACTGGACTGGAGCTCATCTGCTAATTGGGACTCTATGCTCTTTGAATTTCAGCACAGCTTTGGCAGGAGAGCTGGGCTACAGCATCTGTCTGATGAGTCTGAGTGACAGAAGTCTGTCAGACGACCGTCTGAACCACCTCCTGAGTGTGGCCCCACAGCAGAGCATCATACTGTTGGAGGACGTGGATGCAGCCTTCGTCAGCCGAGAGCTGCTTCCCACTGAGAGTAAGCACTGTAGCAGGAGAGAAGCACCTCCATGTTCATGTCGATCTATAGCGCTAACTGCAACATGTGCAGTAGCTGTGAATACAATTCAGTTATTGCCTTGTGTCAAAACCTGAGGATTCATGGTCTTCTTTTATATGATCATATTGTCTTGAGTCTCTTCATGTGTGTGAGTCTTTAATGATTGTTTTTGTCTTTGTGTTACAGACCCCTTGGCCTACCAGGGCATGGGAAGACTTACCTTCAGTGGCCTGCTTAATTCTCTGGATGGAGTGGCTTCTTCTGAGGCCAGAATTGTTTTTATGACCACCAACTTCATTGACAGGTTGTTATTTATGCAAATTAATTAGTAGTTAGAGAATCACCATCTAACTCTTAATCTCTAATTTGTGTTATTTATGAAGCCTAGTTTTGTTTTCTATTCTGCTAGCTTGACTCTCATACATATAGTTCTGCTTGCAGGTCGCATCCAGTTACTGTAGGCAGATTGTCTCACAATTAGCAACAAATAATGTTAATTATAACTACTGCACCTACTTATCATGCTGGCCCTAGTAGCCAAGTGTACCACAGCTTTCACAGTAAACCTAGGCAGGTGTTTTCCAGGGCATTGATTTCCAGGTCTTTGTACACAGGTTGGATGCAGCACTGATCCGACCCGGCCGCGTAGACCTGAAGCAGTATATCGGACACTGCACACACTGGCAACTCAGCCAGATGTTTCGACGGTTCTACCCAGACCTGCCTGCTTCTGAAGGAGAGCGGTTTGCAGAGCGTGCGTTAGCCACTCACTCTGAGATCAGCGCTGCTCAGGTGCAAGGACACTTCCTGCTGCACAAAATGGACCCTGCAGGATCTGTAGACAACGTTGGCCAAATAAAAGGATAGCAGCACCACAAGTTGTTTAAAGACCAATAAATATTTAAATAAAGATAAATATCTGTCTGAGAGGTGCTTTGATGCCACTGTTTGCTGTTTGAGTTGATTCCAGTTCTGTTTTACATACAGCCCTGAAAACACCTCTGGGATAGTGTAAAGGTTTAGATTTTAGCTCATCAGTGGCCAGCGCAAAAAGAAGGCAGAGAACAGTTCTAGTAATGAATGGTTCGGACAAGCACAATAGTGCAAATCCTAAAGGTTACGTCATCACCTCACATAGGTTGATTCCTATCTGGGAATCTCGGAGAAGCTATAGTTCTTGACTCCAGGAGCACCAAGAACCTTTACCTGGAAATCACAAATTTTCCTCAAGGGACTTTACAGTTTTTACAGTATGAGATTACAGTAGATTAAACCATTGTCATTGTGCAAATTGCATGTACAGATTCATGTATGAATTTGCGTTAAATGTAACATACAGTTGTGTATGATTTACAGTATAAACAGTGGGATATACAGTTGCTGCCAAGATCTGCGTTGACCAAGCTGGAGCGCGCACAGGTTACATATAAACCTGCAACAAATGGATGAAAATGAAAAAATTCAGGGTCAGTGTGACTCAAATAATGGGGGACGCAGAGGCACAGGGCATAGGTAAACTAGGCAGTTGTCTAGGGCGCCACCTGCTGGAGAGGGGCACTGCTCTAAGCCTTCAGAAAAAAATGAGAACAAGCTGCGTGGGGGGGTATAAAGTATAGTATAAACTCATCTACACTCGTTTGCCCTTTAGGTAATGTATAGAATGTCTAGGAATTATGTGAAATATCTGGTAACATATGTACCGGATGTACAGTAGTGCGAGAGAATTTCAGGCGTGCAAATGTGCGGAGGTGACAGTGTACAAGTGAGGTCAGCTGTTCAGCCATGGAGAGAAAGCTGTTCTTCAGGCTGCTTGTCCAGCTCTCAGGCTCCCGTAGCTTCTTCCCTGATGGGAGATGTAGGAGCCGTCTGTGATGATGCTCCTCGTCTTTTGTGACCAGTGTTTGCTGAAGATGTTCTACATGGAGGGGAGCTGGGTTCTGATGGTCCGTTGGCCAGTTTTCATCCTCCTCTGTAGTCTTTATGGTCTGAAGAGGTGCAGCTGCTGTACCACACTGGGATGCAGTTTGAGGATGCTCTCAATGACACGGCAGTAACTGCTCCAGTATCCTGACGGACAGATGAGAGAAACCAGATGGCCTCATGCCTTCCTAACCAGGATAGACCATGTGGCATCCTCAGAGATGTGGATTCAGAGAAACTTGAAGCTGGGTACCTGCTCAACAGCAGCGCTATTGAAAATAACAATGATCTCCTTGGTCCTTTTGGTGTTGACTTCCAGATTACTGTCCTCACACCCCACCGTCTCATCTGGAAACTGTCTCACATGTAGCCTGTGTGATATAGGCCCTTAAGATAGTATATAACTTTATTGATCCCACAATGAATTTCTGTGTTTTCAGCAGCAATTTGACAGGAAAAAGAGAAGGTAAACAACAACAAAAAACAATTATGCAATACAACAAACAAACAGTAATACTTGTACATAGTTGTACATACTTGCTTGTTGAGTCTCTTCCTGCCTCTGTCTGGACTGCCCCCCGCTGAGCACACAACTTCATACAGGACTGACGTGTATTTCATGTTCCGACCATGCTAGAGATTTCACACGGACTCAACTTTTATGCACACATTAACACATGAATTTATCACATAAAATAAAAAAGTACAATCACAGAATAATCATGAGAGAGGTGGTGGCCGAATTCACCCGCTGGTTCTTTTCCAGAAAGAACTGAGAGGTCGAAAAAGGTCAGCTGGGTGTCTGAAGCAGACCCTCTGCAAAGCACTCTAAGAACACATCTCCCAATGCCCACTTTTTAAAGCTGTGTTGTTGATGCAACCAGCGATTGCCTACAGTACGTGTCCATCGAAAGTCAATGTTTATTCAGCTGCAGCAGTTTATTTGTTTTAGTGGCCGCCACGGTCAACTTGACATTTGTTGCAATGGACAGAAATAACTCCATAGAAGGAACAGAATTTACCACAAACTTTCCCCCTCAATGGCCAGACAAATGTCCATTAAAGCTAAGCCCAATTTACTTTACTGCCTTAAACCAGTGATAAGCACTAGCAAGGTCTCAACCCATTTTAAGTTTCATTTAACCTTAGCAATGTGGACACATAAATCAATTAAAATAGCCAATTTATCCTACTGCTAATACAGGACTTTTCAGGGCAGCCAGCTTGATGACCTCCGAATGTTTCACAGGTGAATCCGGTACCTGCCTCTAAAAATAAACACAAAAACAAATTACTGACAAGTTTACAAACACACTTGGACCCTCATGGCAGGTCAATTAGATACATTATAACAAACAACACAGGTATCATTACTCATACAATGATTAACCTGACTATCATAAACCATTTTTACTAAACATCAATCTTAGGGTTCCCCATTTCCCCCTCTGATACTTTAACACAGTGGTTCAGATGATACCAGTTGGGAGAGCCTTTAACTTGAACTGCTCTTGAGGTCGTCTTGACCAACATGTTGGGACCTTCTTGTCGGGCATGGTCCCACGTTCTCCTGTACCCCTTGATGGCTCCAGCTCGTCCTTTGCCTAGGACGTCTCCTTTTGCCTAGGCTCTTCTTTCAGCTCCAACAGGTGATCCTCACACACAGCAACAGTCAATCATGAAGGTCTGTGCTTCTACGTCGTTACGCCTCCTATAGATGTGTTGGTCTGCGCAGCCCCACGATATTAAGTGGATGAGAAGTCTAGCTGGAATTGGATTAATTAAATAAATGTGAGCTTCCTGTGTGCAACAACACACTGAGATGCAGAATGAAAATGGTTAAACCCTCATTATATAAAATCAACAACAATAAACATCATTGACGTGTGTCATGTTCAGTCCGTAGAGCATATATCAGTCAGTCATGTCACTGTCATGAGCTCAGGGTTTTTATCGTTTTTTATCGTATAGTTTTATGCGTTCTGCATATTTTTACAAGCTACACACTGAAATGCAAGGTTCACAGTTTCATTGTCAACGTTCACACTTTCCTTTTCCTTCACTCCTTGAAGTCCTTTCCTCCCTCACATACTGTACCATGCTACCATCTCTTTTTCTCTCACTCCACTAGGAATCCTGCTGAGATCATCCGCTTCTTTTTTAGCGCAAGCTATTTACACTCCAATTCAACATTCAACGACTCAAACACCAACTTTTGAACCAACAGGCCTCCTTCGAATAAGTTCGTCAACTTGGGATGAGACACAACAGAAACAGAATAGAAGAATAGTCCCACAGCAGACGGCACACATACAAGTCTTCTCTCATTCATTTTCATTTTCACACTTTCCATACACACATACTGCATCCAAGTGATTATACAACTTACTAATTTAGAAAGTAAGGACAATCGAATAGCTAACTTAAGATGGGCACATTAGTAAAACCCCTAAAAATCATTGCTTACACTTACTTATCTATCCTTACTGGGACTTAATAAACTAAGTGAAATTAAGAATCTTATACAGCAACTAAACTTCAAGGTTAAACCCTCGATGTCAGCTGACAGCTAAACAAGAAGGACTAAGCTTTAATAACTAACCTGAATAAGAACACAGGTTCAACCCACCGCCCACCTGGTGAGCTGTGTGGTGCTAAGGTGTAAACAGCTGCAGCTGGGAGGAGATGCCTGGACTGGAGAGGTGTGAAGATAGAGCCATGTGGTTGGAGACTGGGGGTTGGGCAGAGTCAAATCTATTGAAGAACAGATTGCCCAGGCTTGGTCATCCATGACCTTGAAGATTCAAGATTCAAAAAACGTTATTATTATTAAATTAATAAAATTTATTATTTTGCACAATTTGATCACTGTCACGGTTATAGAGGTACACACATGAAGGTAGGGAAATTAATAATAAAATCCAAACATATACACACACTCACATCTAATTACTAGCTAAAGCTACTACTAGCTACTAAAGTTTTATTATACATGTTATTGCAGGGTAGGAGGTGTTGTCTCAGCTACAGCATGTAGGGGGTCCAGCTCCACCCCCAGAACAGAACCAGCAATGCTGATCACTTTGTCCAGTCTGTTACTGTCTGCTACATTCATGCTGCTGCCCCACAGACCACAGCCTAAAACACTGGACCCACAGACTCATAGAACATCCTCAGCATGGAGCTGCAGACGTTAAAGGACCTGAGCCTCCTCAGGAAGTACAACCTGCTCTGAACCTTCTTGTACACAGCTAAGGAGTTATTTTACCAGTCTAGTTTATTGTCCAAGTACGCTCCCAGGTATTTGTACACGGTCACCACCTCCACCTCTTCCTTTTTAATAGTGAGAGGGCTGACAGCACTCCTAGATTTCCTAAAGTCTATCACCAGCTCCTTAGTTTTACTGATGTTCAGTTGGAGGTGGTTCTGTCCACACCAGTCCACAAAACTGTCCACCACTCCCTGATACTGTGTGACGTCACCACCCTGGATACGTCCTACAATAGCAGAGTCATAGAGAACGTCTGGCGATGACAGGGCTCTGAGTTGTACCTGAAGTCTGAGGTGTACAGGGTGAAGAGGAAGGGAGACAGGACTGTCCCCAGTGGAGCTCCTGTGCTGCAGACCACGGTGTCAGACAAACAGTTCTGCAGACAGACGTACTGGGGGCGATTGTGAGGTAGTCCATGATCCATGAGATCAGGGGGGCTCCACCTGCATGTCCTTCAGTTTCTCTCCCAGCAGCGCAGGCTGGATGGTGTTAAAAGCACTGGAGAAAGAAAAGAAAAGAACATGATCCTCATTGAGGCGCCAGGCTGCAGGTGGTTGTAGGTGCAATGGAGCAGATGTATGATGGCGTCATCCACTCCTAGAAGGTGTTGATATGTGAACTTGAGGGGGTCGTCTGAGGGTTTGACCAGAGGATGCAGTGAGTCCAGGATCAGCCTCTCAAAAGCCTTCATGATGTCAGAGGTCAGAGCCACGGGACTGTAGTTGTTGAGGACTCTGGGACGTGGCGTCTCATTCACTGGCACAATGCATGACTTTTTCCACTCAAGGGGAACTCTCTCCAGCTGCAGGCTCAGGTTGAAAATGGTGTTTGTTTGACTGTGTGGAGGTGGAGGTGGATGAGCCCTGTGGGTGATGTGAAGGGGGGCGTATCCTTTCTTCGGTTGACGTTTCTGGCGGAGTCTAGTATTTTGCTGCCAAACTCAGTGAGATCATGTATTTAGGCATTTTAATACATTTGTAACAATAAAGGCTTTGACAAAATTAGCTTAAATCTATGATTTCAACTCAGTAAAAAAATTTCAAATGGTTGAGGAGGCCCTGATTGATCCTAGACAGTCACATGGGTTAAACATGAGAGAGGTGAGATGTGGCCCCTCCCTGCTCTGCTAGTCTCCAACACGAACGAGGAACGAGTGTTTGCTGTTCTGTCCAAATCATGGCTGTGTGGCTGTGTCAGAGTGCTCTGAAAAGACGTGGCATGTGGCTTTGGCCACACCGTGTCTTTGCAACTCGGGCGTTCTCCACAGAGATGGGGCACACCTTCGCCTCCCAGGATCAACCTCGGCCCATGGATGACCTCCCTCACGCCAGCTCTGTGAAGCTCCTCTACAGACTGCTGTTTCAGGGTTTCTACAACCGTACGCATGAGCTCCAGGTAGACCAGCCTGCACACACTCCTCTGTATGATCTATGTGCTTTAGAACACTGTCAATTTCACATGCATCCAAAAGTGCTGCATGTTTGGATGCATTCAAGAAATGCCTTAAATAACTGCTGGTGTGTTGTACCTGAAGTCTGAGGTGTACAGGGTGAAGAGGAAGGGAGACAGGACTGTCCCCAGTGGAGCTCCTGTGCTGCAGACCACGGTGTCAGACAAACAGTTCTGCAGACAGACGTACTGGGGGCGATTGTGAGGTAGTCCATGATCCATGAGATCAGGGGGGCTCCACCTGCATGTCCTTCAGTTTCTCTCCCAGCAGCGCAGGCTGGATGGTGTTAAAAGCACTGGAGAAAGAAAAGAAAAGAACATGATCCTCATTGAGGCGCCAGGCTGCAGGTGGTTGTAGGTGCAATGGAGCAGATGTATGATGGCGTCATCCACTCCTAGAAGGTGTTGATATGTGAACTTGAGGGGGTCGTCTGAGGGTTTGACCAGAGGATGCAGTGAGTCCAGGATCAGCCTCTCAAAAGCCTTCATGATGTCAGAGGTCAGAGCCACGGGACTGTAGTTGTTGAGGACTCTGGGACGTGGCGTCTCATTCACTGGCACAATGCATGACTTTTTCCACTCAAGGGGAACTCTCTCCAGCTGCAGGCTCAGGTTGAAAATGGTGTTTGTTTGACTGTGTGGAGGTGGAGGTGGATGAGCCCTGTGGGTGATGTGAAGGGGGGCGTATCCTTTCTTCGGTTGACGTTTCTGGCGGAGTCTAGTATTTTGCTGCCAAACTCAGTGAGATCATGTATTTAGGCATTTTAATACATTTGTAACAATAAAGGCTTTGACAAAATTAGCTTAAATCTATGATTTCAACTCAGTAAAAAAATTTCAAATGGTTGAGGAGGCCCTGATTGATCCTAGACAGTCACATGGGTTAAACATGAGAGAGGTGAGATGTGGCCCCTCCCTGCTCTGCTAGTCTCCAACACGAACGAGGAACGAGTGTTTGCTGTTCTGTCCAAATCATGGCTGTGTGGCTGTGTCAGAGTGCTCTGAAAAGACGTGGCATGTGGCTTTGGCCACACCGTGTCTTTGCAACTCGGGCGTTCTCCACAGAGATGGGGCACACCTTCGCCTCCCAGGATCAACCTCGGCCCATGGATGACCTCCCTCACGCCAGCTCTGTGAAGCTCCTCTACAGACTGCTGTTTCAGGGTTTCTACAACCGTACGCATGAGCTCCAGGTAGACCAGCCTGCACACACTCCTCTGTATGATCTATGTGCTTTAGAACACTGTCAATTTCACATGCATCCAAAAGTGCTGCATGTTTGGATGCATTCAAGAAATGCCTTAAATAACTGCTGGTGTGTGAAGTTGACCTGAATAATCAGATTATGCATTACAATATGGCATTACTTTGTGGAATGTGTTGATTCTGTTCTGCATTTTTCCCCAGTGACTATGCTAATTGAAAATGTCACGCTGGTGGTTTTACCCTTGTTACCATAGAAATGTCCAGATAACTGTCACAGCTTACATCAGAGATCCTAGTTTTATCCTGCAGAGCCACCTGCAGCAGGTGAAATGCTTTTAAACATAAACATACTCCCTCTGCGAATTTAAGATTTATGGTACATTGACACCTCAAATGGTTTGAGGAAACGAATTGTCTTGAATCACAACGTGACACAAAACGGCGAGCAATTTGCAAATTAATAAAATAACAGGAAAGATTTACTTTATTTGCGAAAGAACCATACTGCAAGTTCACAAATCCTGTCAAACACACCAGTCAGGTGAAGCTGCACTTGGTTTTGAGCGGGTTCTGTCAATGCTGCGGACCGAAAGGTTTAATATTTATGGGAGGTTCGTTTGTTGTGGAAATCTTCTTATAAAGAAATCAACCGGAGATCATCAGTGTGATAAACCATCTCAAAGTTTACTCTCATGTCGACACGGAGTGGATCACAATCACAATACCCTCGATGTAAGGCACATCTTACTACAGCATGTACAAAGTATCCACTGAGGGACTGAGGACACAAGATCTATATTTATACCCTGTTACAAACCCCCACATGAGCTGTTGACTGGTCTTTGATATACATGAGTGCAGTAAACCCCCTTTACTTCCTTTAACAATGTTCCCGTGGTCACTACAGTGAAATCCCCACCATTTGATAACCAAATGGTTCATGACCCCCCAGGAACAACCCTCAGCCAGAGGCACAGCATCTCATGACAAACACAAAATTTCCCACATTCCTCCCTTTTTGACACTAAGTGTCAAACATACAAACAAGGGAAATTATTGTCAACATTTGAAGGTATTGTCTATTTACTGTCTGTCTCCCTTTTAAGTCCTTGATATTCTGTTGGTGCTCGTCCACATTAATAGAAGGAAACATGGTTTCCGTACTCACAGAAGATTCCTTAAACCTGTTCTGTTGAAGGAGTTTCCGATGTTGCTCTACTGTTGATTCCATCTCTGCTGTCCTTTGTTTTTTCATCGGTGGTCCAAAACAGTAGGTCAGGTCAGCTCCTGCTTTCAGGGGGAGAATCATTAAGGGAAGCTTAAAAATATAAAACTATAAGCAGTTACAGCCTGCACATAAATGACATCATCAATGACACAAAGTAGTAGCAGCTAATGCTGATAAAAGTTAGTTAGATGTGTTAGTGTTAGTAAGTGTTAGTATTAGAAAAATAGAAATAGAAGAACGGTTTCTTACAGTGTGAAAACAGGAAAGATTTCATAAAATTGAAAACATGTTTAAAGTAAAAGCAAAAACTGTTCAAAAAGCCATTGTGGAATATTCTCAGTTACTGTAGTCAAACATTATAAAATGTGAAGCAGAAAGTATCATAGGCTTCACTGTGAGGTCTTACTATGGCTCCTCTGACAATTATATAAGACAGAATCATTTTAGATGTTTGTGAAAATAATAAAACAGTAACTGATGCATTTTTAAGGAATTTGAATAAAATGAACATCAATAAACAATAGACTCCTGTTTAGTTCAAAACCAATCATTGAAGGATCTAATCATTCACCTTTTCAAACTTTAGCTTTGGAGGTTACAGCTGTTAAATAGTTCTTGGTAAATAGTACCTTAGAACTTTTATTTATTTTTATTTTAATGTTTTTTACTGATTAAAACTGCGGCTTCTTATACTTGCATTTGTGTCATTGGTCACAAATTTTAGATTTAATTTAATTTAGGTCTTTTTAATCCAGTTTTGATTGTCATCTAGAAACCAACGCTATCATTCTCAGAAGAAATTGTCTAGGTTAACATCAATGATATTCAGACTCTTTCAACTCTTAATATTGGGTGAGAAATCAGAACCACTTTCACAACACAAAAAATGTAAAAATCACAAACAAATATTTGAACCTCCTCCCTTTTGATACATGGATTAAACCCATGAAAAGAAAAGAAATGTTAGCATGTGTACCTGGATTAACCCAGGTTCACCCTTCATCAAAACCTGATTTCACAAAGATGATATGGATTAAAAGTGACAAGAACAGAAATGATTGTATACTGCGGTCCTTCAGACATCTGTATAAAGCATCTCATTAGAAAAACTCATTTTACTGCAGATAATCTAAGATTAAAACAAACACAAGCATATAAAACAATCAAAAAATCCCCAAACAAGCAAAAACAAAACTATATACTGTATGTACACTGAATTCAGTAACACCTTCTAAAACTCTTAGGAAGAAACAAAATAAAAATCAAGTCTGTGTTGCAGTCAGAAGTCCAAGTCAAAAAGTCATAAAAAATAGTCACAAAAAATAATCCCATGTAAATTGTTATATATATCTCTTCAAAATCACAAATCAATGGACACTAATACACTAAAAACTTCAATTAAGATATCGCTTAGTGATTCTATTAAATGTTTTGTTTGTAAATTTTGCATCTCCAATAGTCCAATATTTCTAGGAAAATTACGAATATAATAAACTCTTTTAGTAAACCTTCCGGAGGAAATAATATGGCCACATAACACAAATTAACCCTGTAAAGGTATAGCAAATCCCAATAACGTGAGTCAGAGATAACATGAATACGCTAGATCCACATTCAGTTAGTATTCATTGATAAACCACCAGGACTGTCTGGGTGAAAACAGCTCCAAATGATTCTAAAGTTAATTAACCCTTTGGTGTGAGGACAGACAAAGTGGGGGTGAGGTGTCAAACAATGGAACCTTGGCTCAGAGACTCAAGTAAAATCTATTCGGATGTTATCAGTTTCAGTAAACATCCACATCAACCAGTATCTGGTCATAATTACTATCCCGTTTTATCATTATCATTATAACATTATCATCACTCAGGGATGAAAATGACTATAGAAAAAATGGGTTTTCATCTATTTTTCTATCAATCTGACATATATGCTTTCCCTATAAAATCTTTTTAAAAATTTAATTCAATCCTACTGATTTCTTTTCAAAAACTTGTGGAGCATAAATAGTCTGTATATAAAAACTAGTCATTCTAAATTTACTGTTGAAATTTAGTATTGATTTAAGAAACATCCTAATAATTTGTGCCTTCTCTATATGTTTCTATGCTCATGTCTGTGTCTTCTCTATGCTCTGACCTGTCGTCCTCTGCTGTCTCTGTGGTTTAGCTGATTTCGATGAAAATCCTTTGCTCACTTTCACAAGACTTTCTTTCTCAAAACAAATCTTACAGATTTCCATCTACTCTTAACTTCCCCTACCTTCTTCTTCCTACCTGCCAACTTCCTCTTCTCCTGGTTCAACCTTTTGCTAATGAGTGACACGGACTACATAATAAAATGTTATTTGTTTCTATAGTTTACCTGGTGCCAAAGTTGAACATCCTCACCCAGTTTTCCATTGTTTGCAGCCTGTTAATCAGAGCCTGTAAGGATTAAATAGTAATTTCTTTGGGTTTGTTCCTAGACTCACTTGGGCAGATGCTTAGACTTTAACTGGATTTTTTCAAACACACAAGTCTCCACTCATTCTGATCTTCCCATACCACAGCATGGTTAGACATTAGCATTCACACAATTACCTTATGATGACTTTTTTTCAGCCAGGTAGTTTGTACGACACATTCGTTCAGAGCAACATACCCTGTTGTGTGTTTATCATGCTGCACACAGACACTGAAGGAGTCATCACAAGCTTATAGCATTATATATATTATTAGATCAATCATATCCCCTTTACTCCAGTGGGACATCCATAGATCTACTATCTCCTTAATTAAGTATAATTAATAGTTATCTTATATAACAGTCATAATTAATCTAGACTTAAAAACCAACAACAAAAAACAAACAAGCCACATCTGATACAAAGTGACATATAACACACAAGCTGAGCTTAAAGTGGTTCGTAGTGGGCTTATAAGGGGTTTCCCTTATAAGCCCTCATGGCTTCACAAATTCTTCGTAATCCTACCAGTGATCAATCAGTTACCTTTCCCTGTTTGTTTGTATTTTTTTTTTATCCACACTGGTGTCTGCTACTCACAAAGTCCTTCAAAGACTAATGGGCTCTCACCATCTCACCATCAAGGTATTACAGAATTTAAACACGAACGTTACTTAACCAATACCAAGCGCTACAACACCCAAAGTGTTTCCGTAAACAGAGATGATTCATAACAGTGTACTCACAAACTGAATGGAGCGTCCGCTGTCCGCCACCCGGACCCAGCATCAGGCGGGACTCCAGCCCTCCATTTGTTGGAGCAGAAATTTCCCTGAATCTCCTATGAGATTCCCACCGGTGGTTTACCTTCAGTCTGGGCCAGGCGTCGATCAACGGAACATCTATCCCACTTCTGACACCAAATTGTTGTGGAAATCTTCTTATAAAGAAATCAACCGGAGATTATCAGTGTGATAAACCATCTTAAAGTTTGCTCTCATGTCGACACGGAGTGGATCCCAATCACAATACCCTCGACGTAAGGCACATCTTACTACAGCATGTACAAAGTATCCAGTGAGGGACTGAGGACACAAGATCTGTATTTATACCATGTTACAAACCCCCACATGAGCTGTTGACTGGTCTTTGATATACATGAGTGCAGTAAACCCCCCTTTACTTCCTTTAACAATGTTCCCGTGGTCACTACAGTGAAACCCCCACCATTTGATAACCAAATGGTTGATGACCCCCCAGGAACAACCCTCAGCCAGAGGCACAGCATCTCATGACAAACACAAAATTTCCCACACGTTTCACAACCGTGATTCAAATACAAAGACAGGTTCAAGACATGTGTGCATATTTTCTTTTCTTTATTTCTTTGCTGCAATATAAAAATGTTTATTGATTTTCTGGTTATAACTGTTAATATTAAATACATTTAGTTGATTCATTAAAAATTTATACAAATTATTCACGATTCATAATAGCATTATAGCCAGTAACAATACAGATATCTTTACAGCAGGGTTGACATCTTTCTATGCTGTAAAGCGAACTTGGAGAAAATAAATCAAACATGGTGGACTCTGACAATTCCTGTTAGTTGCGTTTGTGGGAGTCTATGGGAGTTGATTGGGACCCAAGTTACTACTTAATCAAAAACTTAATGACAAAATCAAAAACACTCCTGCTAATTGCACACAAAATAAACCAAGAGGGAAAAAACTAAAAAGAAAACAGGTAGGGCATAAGAAAACCAAAGTAACAAAACAGGGCTAACAAAACAAGTCAAACATAACTGGCACAAGGTACATCTTGCAGAGCAAAGCGTAGTTGAACAAGGCTAAACAAAAGCCAAAACCTGCAAAACCATGCACTAATGCACATCTTAAATGCTGAGCAACACTTGCCAGATAGCCCGAGTCTCTGAAGAAGACAACCTAGAGTCTGAGGCAGGGGATGCATCGGCCCTGGGGAACACTGTAAAGGCCTGAACAAAAAAAACTGGGGACTTAGCCGATGGAGGTGGGTCCTGCTGACAGGTTGCAACAGGGTTGCATGAAACGTTCCGTGAGGTTGCAACAGAATGAGGAGCAAACTGTAAATCCGCAGCAGAACGGGGCAGAGAGCCTTCCAACAGGGCTATATGTTGTTGAACTCCATAGAAGCCCTTGCACGTCTTTAGCCTGGGAGTGGAGGAACAAACGGGCCCAGTCTAATGTCGACTATCTGGTCTTTACATCAGGTAAATGGGATTGTGGCCAGGAGCTTGTACAGAATCCTGAAAAAACTCAAAAGGTAAACAGGTAGGGCTGAGAAAACCAGACTAACAAAACAGGGCTAACATTAATGACAAAAGGTACATCTTCTGCAGAGCAAAGCTTGGCTGACATAGCTGAGCAAGGCTAAAGAAAGGCTAAACAAACGGCTAAACAAGCAGCTAGGCACGGCTAAGCACACATGCACTAATGCACTTCTTAAATGCTGAGCAACGCGTGGTTAAATAAAGACAAACATGGCTAAACAAAGACAAACGTACCGTACGATAGAGTCCATGGGAATGCATGTCAGTCGTGAGCAGCATGCTGCGACTAAGCCGGACCGGGGGTGATGGTAATGACCAATGTTCCCACTGATTGTGTGTCTAATTGTTGTGTCTGAGCAAACACACAAACCCCCTGAGCGATGCCTTGGACCACTGTGAGCGACAAATTTGCTTGTTGGATTGTTTATTCAAGTGAAATTACAGCATTTACATTTGTGTTAGAATACCAAATAAATGACTATAAAAATTAAACTTACAGTGGTGAGATGGAGGGATTAATTACACAAGTGTCCATTATCCCATCACAATCAGGTTTTGGTCAGCTGGTCGCGTTTGGGATTGAGTGGGAAATACCAGCGCGGAGTTCGTGGAGTGATGCTTATTTGACCACGGCAGGAGCAGGAGAAGGGGCGAAGCCAGCCCACGACCCAGACTGGAATTATATTCCCAACACCTAAAGTGTGCCAAAAAATGAAATGTACCTAAAACAATACAGTCATGTTGTGCTTTAAATACCCTGCATTCACATTGTCCACCATCAGATCTATCAGAAGCAGCAGTATGGGCCCATATACAGGGACAGAGTGAATGGAGTGGTCATCAACTCTCCACAACATCTGGAGGAACTCTTGAGAAATGAAGACAAGTTCCCTTCCCGAGGAGACATGTCCATATGGAAGGATTACAGAGACATGCGAGGATTCGGCGATGGGCCTTTCACAGTGTAAGGCTGACACATACTTACTTACACACGTGCATTCACTACTTTAAAGCAAAACAACTGACTGTCAAACAGGTCGTACTGAATGACCACATGGAGCTGGAGTAATGAACAGTCGTCTTCCTTTTACTCTGATATACTCACTTTTACACAAGCTAACTTGCTGCTATGACTGTCTCACTTTTCCTTTAGCCATTATTGTATTTTAGATAAAGCCTGAGCACAATTTCTTTTATTGGCTGCATCACAAACACTACTACCTTAAGTTGGCGAATGTCAAACAACTAAATGTCAGTATATGCATTCACTGTTCAAATATACACATATCTGTGTTTGTACATCCACAGAGACATACGATGTCTGTACAGAACCTGAGGTACCAGCATTTACAGTAGAGTTTATGGAAAGGTTCTGTCCATAAACGTAAATCTCTGTGTCTTGTTAAAAATTATCAATATATATACATACAGTACATACACAATACGTTATATGGTTGATATTATACTTTCAGAACGTTTTCTAAATGAATATGTGCAGTTTTACATACACATGCCTTCTTTCTGGCAAGGCATAGCATGTTAATGGTGTTATTGTTGTACAGTACACAGGACATCAGGTCATCGTGATCAACCTGCCTATGACGTGCTGGATTTGATTAACAAGCGCTGGATTTTTTTTCTTCCATTCTAAGACCATTTGTGGTCTTAGCAGTGATTTCTTTAAAGCAGTTTAAAGCCGTTGCACCTGTCGGCTCACGTTTGCCCCCTGCAGGGCGGGGCAGCATCAGCACATTTGTTCCGGTTTAAGTGTCAGGGTGAGACTCGGCTCATTGCGCTGCACCTCAGGTTTCTTTTTAGATAAAGAAGAACTTGTTTAAACTACACAGAAAATACATTTATAACACAGATTTGTGGAAAGAAATGGATTTCTGTTATCAGAAATATATTATCTTCTGGTCTATATTTTGTAGACTAACAAGTAAGATATCATGCTTTTTTGAGTAGACATGACAAATCTGTAGCACTTTCAGAGAAAAACTGGCTTTTTTCACTTACAATGAAGGGTGAGGCCTCTGTTGTATTCACCGTCTGCATCAGGTTGGCATTTTGCAGATGCAGTAACTGGGATGCTTCACAGTAAAATTCAACTCATCTAAAAGAGACAAATTAGGACACATTACACTAAGTCAAGCTTGTGTCTGTCGCACAGGGAGGGGGAGCAGTGGTACAAGCTGCGCTCGGTGCTCAACAAACGCATGCTGCATCCCAGGGACGCCGCCGATTACAGTGGAGTGATCAGTGCTGTGGTCACAGACTTCGTCGACAGGATCGTGTACCTGCGCCAGTGTAGCCCCAGAGCAGACTTAGTGACTGACTTGGCCAATGAGCTCTATCGATTTTCACTGGAGGGTAAACAACACAGTTCGTTTTTCAATTGACAGAAGCGTCCCTGCCCTTTTTACGTTCCTCTCTTCTCACCATCCAGGCATCGCTTCCATTCTGTTTGAGACGAGACTCGGATGTCTGGAGAAGGAAATCCCTGCAGGGACACAGGACTTCATCGCTGCCATAGCCCAGATGTTCTCCAACGTCTTGGCTGTGCTGCTGATGCCCAAGTGGAGCCGCAGCGTGTTGCCCCACTGGAAACGCTACATCGCTGGCTGGGACGGCATCTTCAGCTACGGTGAACCACAGGGTCCAGATGTGAAACTCGTCCTAGAGACGCCCCGGGCGTGAGCCGGGATGGGTCTGTTTTGTACATTGATATCAATGGTGTCAATCATCAAACTGCTCCCATTCTTCTGTTTATAATAGCGAAACAGTTGATTGACAAGAAGTTGGAGGTGATTCAGCAGCGCGTCGACACCGGGCAGGAGGTGGAGGGCGAGTACCTGACGTACCTGCTCTCCAACCCTCAGATGAGCGTTAATGACGTGTACGGCAGTGTCACTGAGCTTCTGTTGGCTGGGGTGGACACGGTAACTGGAAAGCCTTCACCGATCTATATTGGCGTCTGATGTCACCAGTGTCGCTTCAGATTTAAACACACACTCATTGTGTCTTGATATTGTGTCAGATCCTGGCTGAAGCTTTATTTATTGGATGTGACATGAGGCAGAGTTGCTGTGGATAAAGAAACACTTTAGTTAATTCCAGTGGTGATTGGGTAAAACCTGCTGTGACCGTTTCTCTGCCTTTTTTTTACTTATTCCTTGCTTTACAGACTTCCAATTCTCTCACTTGGACGTTTTACCTGCTTTCCAAGAACCCGCAATGTCAGGATAAACTTTATGAAGAGGTTTCCACGTTGGTACCAGCAGACCGGATGCCGTCTGCTCAGGAGGTCGTCCGGATGCCGTATTTAAGGGCTGTGGTTAAGGAATCACTGAGGTCAGCTGTCAGTCAACTACCTATGCACAGTCATGACACTGATCTGAACTGGATGTGCACTTAGGAACAGACTGTGTAAAGTTAAGTTAAGTAAGGCTACTGTCCTTCCTTTGCAGGATGTACCCTGTTGTTTCAATGAACGCAAGGTTAATATCGAGCAAGGAAGTTTCCGTTGGTGGATATCGGTTTTCAAAGAATGTGGGTCTCGTTAATACGTTGGTTTTTGGTTACAACTCAAAAATAAAAGAGACTTATGGTATGTACTACCTCAACAGACCCCGTTCTCACTTTTTCACTACGCCATCAGCCATGATGAGGACACCTTCCAGGAGCCATTCACGTTCAGGCCTGAGAGGTGGCTCCGTGACGGCTGCGACAGGCCCAACGCATTTGGATCCATTCCATTCGGCTACGGAGTGAGAGGCTGCGTCGGGCGCCGCATTGCTGAGCTGGAGATGTATATGCTTCTGTTTCGGGTGAGAATCTGTAACATCTACGGAGCCCACAGCTTCTTATTTCAGTCCTAAAGATACAAAGTGACACAGAAACATTGCTTTTTAAAGCAGATGTGGGAGTTCCAGGAAACAGAGGTGGTGGGGCTAAACTCCTCATTCTCTTATTCTTTGCTCATCAAATGCAAGACTATAATGAGTTTGTGACATAACAGCAAACTTCACTTCATTTCTGTTTTTGTTTCCTCAGTTAATCAGGATGTTTGAAATTAAGCCAGACCCAACAGGAGGAGACTTGAAATGCATCAGCCGCACTGTTCTCATACCAGACAAGCCGCTGAACCTGCGCTTTGTGGACAGACAACGGGAAAATTCAGCCTGATTTGTATTTGCAGATTTTAAAAATACCTGATGCATTACAGTTTTTATTGATCTCTTTGACCTGTTTTATAGTTTCCACTTAGTTTTCATCATCACTATTCCAACAGAGCATCTGAAACGTCTTGCAAATGTGTAAACCTCATTAGATTGACACATGTTCCCTCTCTTTTCCAAAGCAGTTAATACTGATGTCATTTGTCAAGCTGGTATGAGTTAATCAAGGGAACAAGTGTCTCCAAGCATCTCTACAGCTTGTTGCTATCTCATGCCCTCATGTCAGGTTCTTCTGTGTAGAAGAGTGTTTTTCTGTCTCAGGCGCTGGAGTCCGACCCCTATTTGAAGGTAGATGGGCAGCTCCCAGTCAATAACAGGCATCAGCACTGAGCCCGGCGGGCTTTGTTTGGGGCCTCTCCCCTTTTAAACGCTCCCTCCGGCCTTTCCCCACAGCTGTTTTATAATAGAAGCAGGAATAGAAGCCAGGTAGCATCTGCCTGATCTCTGTACGTTGATGAGTAGGGGGGTTTGTGAGAGTTCTGACTTTCTTGCACTCATCTATTAACTTCATGCTTCATCACGGGACTGTTGTCCTTCACAGATTTATCATCTGTGTCTCTTACAGTAATACAACATGTGGGACATTTGAACTGTCCTGAGCTATCATTACGGTTACAAGCAGAACATAATCTCATTTATCGTATGTGTTAATACAAATAGAGAGTACACAGTCTACACAGCCTACTGTTGATAGTATGTGCGTAGATAATAATGCATTCTCTTATTTTTACCTTTTACCTTTACCTTACTCATGTTTCTGAATATTTCCTCACCCCTGGTCAGGTTAACCAGGTTATCTTCCTTTATATATGATCATCTCTATTAATGAGGTGGCATTTCTTGATAATCAGATTAATTTTGAGTGGTGGGAAAAAAACCTTAGTATTGAAAAAAACAAGATATATCTAAAAAAATAAAACTAAACACAACAACTGCATTTGTATTATTAATGTTAAGTTTGTATTTTATTGAAACACTTGACATTATGTAAACTGTCTCAAGAATAGTTTTACAATGGCTCACTCAATCACATTTTATGAGTGGTAAATCAAAATTAACTAACAATCTGGACAAAAATGTTGGTGCACATAGAGAAGAGCAAATGATGAATAAAGCTACATTATATAGGCTATATAGGTCAATATAGTTTAACAAGATAACTTCCTATCCAGTAAAACGTGAAATGGATCAGCTGTGTGAGGGTGGATCTGAGAGATTCTGCAGGTCTTTCCTCCCTGTTGAAGCCAGACTCTACAGTAAGCAATGTTACATTTTAAACCCTGTTCAATATTCATAATAATAATTATTCACCCTCTCTGCCTCTCTCTCTGCCTCTCTGTTTCTATGTGTGTTTTGTTCCGCTGTGGGACTAATAAAGGCATTCAGATTCTTTTACATTTTGGCCAGTTAATCAGATCAATCCCCGGGGCAGCCAGCAGGGGGAGACGTCACCGCATAAAGAACCCCGAACCCGACCAGTGGCGCTTCTCATCACTGCTGGAGTAACAGCTTGATGTGCAGGGCAGCACCGAGCCGGCTCACCTCCCTGTAGAATTCAGAGGCCAGCGGCAGCACCCTTATTATATTTATTATGGTTGTTGAAGCCTGACATAGTGCAGATTGACAGGCCGAAAAACCAATCAGAACATAATGCTCACCCAAAGTTAGAGAGAGCGCGCGCGCGAGAGAGAGAGGGAGCGAGAGAGAGATAGGGAGAGAGAGTTCCTACGCAGGGCTACAGTACCTGTGTGTGTTTCGCCGGGAGGTCGCCTCACGCCAGTGTCTGCGTTAAGCGGCTGGAGACGTCTCCACCGTGCGGGACGATGCGGGACGAGCTGCGCGCGTTAGTCGTGCGTTTGAGCGGAATAATCAAACCCCGAGCAGTGATCTAACTGCAGCGACGCCAAAAAAAGCAACGTGTTGAATGGGTCCGGACGTGCTCGGATGGGCTGCACGGTGAGCTTCATCTGCTGCGAAGAGGACTTTCTGCAAATGCCTGTTTACCGGCATGTGGAAGAGAAGAAGAAGGAGGAGGAGAGGAGCCCGACGAAGGTGAGCTCGTGTCTGTGCAGGTAGCGCGTGCGCTTTAGAACCCACTGAACAAGCTTTACCTTAGTTGGGATTCAGATAAGAACGTCCGACCTTTGATTCCACTTGTCCGGTTAAAGCTGAATGCACTGAGCGAAGGGCGACTCCCCTGAAACCACAGCCAGATCACATCATAAAGGAAACACGGGCTGCTCGGCTTCTGTGGGTCAATGAGCTAAAGCAGAAACTGTCAGCGTTCCCTTTAGTTCAGTCACGGTGAGACGCAGGTGGTTCTACCTGCAGAGCTGATGGTAGTCTTACTGCTCAGGTTCCAGATGTTTACGCTGTGTACCACATACAGTAAACGAACAACGTGTTGCCTACTAGTTGTCTGTTTGAGATCACAGACAGATGAGAAACAAAAAAGAGGATGCCTCAGACTGTGGACGCTTGTAAATCTAGGCTTAATGCGTATCTTTTAATCAGAGCTTTCGAGTCATATTCAATTGTAGCACTTTTTGAACTATGCAAGTCTCGTGTTTATGTGCAGTAGCAGTGAAGACACTTTCCTGGAGCTGTGGGAGGTGAAGGCCCGACAGTGCCAGCAGGGCTGTGCTGGAAGTAATGAAGTGGTGTGAAGCGTCTGGCAGCCAACTGTCACGTCACTGAGGAGACGCATTCAAGATTCAAAAAAAGTTATTAACTCCAGAAATTACTTTGCCCACTTAAGTGAAATTTAAAATAGTCATTTAAAGCAGTTTTTAAGTAGTTGTAGTAGTAGTAGTCCTTTATAAGTAGTTTAAAATAGACAGGTCACAGGTACAGATTTTACCCTTACAGAATTGTACAGACTGATGGCACCAGTAGGCAGAATCTCCGGTGGTGTTCTTTGGAGCGCCTAATACTGATCAGCCTCTGGCTGAAGGTGCTCCTCTGTCCAGCCAGCACGCTGTGTAGGGGGTGGAGGTGTTGTCTAGGATGGAGAGGAGTTGGACCAGCATCCTCCTCTCAGCTACAGCATGTAGGGTGTCCAGCTCCACCCCCAGAACAGAACCAGCCCTCCTGATCACCTTGTCCAGTCTGTTACTGTCTGCTACATTCATGCTGCTGCCCCACAGACCACAGTGTAAAACATTGGCCACCACAGACTCATAGAACATCCTCAGCATGGAGCTGCAGACGCTAAAGGACCTGAGCCTCCTCAGGATGTACATCCTGCTCTGAGCCTTCTTGTTCACTGCTGAGGAGTTCTTTTTCCAGTCCAGTTTATTGTCCAAGTACACTCCCAGGTATTTGTACTCGGTCACCACCTCCACCTCTTCCTTTTTAATAGTGAGAGGGGTGACAGCACTCCCAGATTTCCTAAAGTCCATCACCATCTCCTTACTTCTTGATAGAAGAGGCTTGAAAACTGGTTGTGTTTAAGGTCACTGGTGAGAGCTCGAAGTCAGAGTTACAGTTTTTATTGATCGTTTTGATGCAGTTGTCCAATGAAACTCCACGATGTCACACAACTAACACACAGGTCTAAACAGCTTTTGTTTGCAAAAGCTCTAACTGTGTCACACCGTGAAATATGCAACAAAAGCATTTTTTTCCTGCAAACAACAAAACTTGCAAAAATGTATATGAACACGACCAATCAGTCATAAGTGGATGGTGGACAGCAACATACAAAACACTAATCTCAGTGTGAATCAGTGCATCATTGATCGTCATTGTAGCCTTTAGCTATTTTGTCTCTTCTTATATAGACAAATGTTAAATGATGTCAAATTTGCCTTTTTGCAAAGAATTTTGTCCATATGAAGGAATGGTTTGATGCAGATTTTATTGAATCCATGACATTCATTTTTTCGAACTGTGTCTGAGAACTAAAATACTGTAAATATAACAGAAAATACATGTAAACCAAGTTACAGTCAAATCTATTGAGACACAGCCACTGTTGATTCTGCCTTCGACCTCCTCCATCCATGCTGGTAAAGAACACAGACCTGGCAACTTGTTAAGGCCTAAAGACTAATGCTAGTTGAATATTTGTGTGAAGGACATTAAAGAGGTGCTTCATACTGGTCTTGCTGGTTTCTAATAGTTAGGAATAGATGGCTTCTGTTTGGTCACCAAAGCTAAAACAATGGAGTTTAGACTGTTTGAATGACATCAGTGTTAAGTGTTTAGCTAAAATGTATTAATCCAATGAGAACGGGTTTGCATGCTGGAATATTGATGATTTGACATGTATGTATGAAACTATAATATCACATGAACACAGTTTTTGGACAAACAAACTAACTATCCTTTTCCACGTGTAGAACTTTAAATCAGTCTTTCCAGTGTGAACCATTTGCTCCATGTGCAGCATGTGTTGTTCTGAGGGGTGGGGGCTCAGGTGCGAAGTCAGTGCTTCCTGTGGTAATTGCTCCTTGTGTACTGTGTGTGAAGCTTGTGGGTTCAGTCCCAGTCTGTGGCCCGTCTGTGCAGGGAGGCGCACGGTTCACAACTCTGGGGGCGATAGCAATCAGCCGCTGTCAAAGCAAAGCCACACTTTGGACCAGATGAGGGTTGTCTTGAAGAGCCCGCAGGAGGAATGTTAGCATGAGGGCTTTGTTTCCTGGAAGCAGCACCTGAACTGACAGAAGTGCTGTTACACTGCTCCTCCAGGGGATGGGTTACATGCAGAGATCAATTTATCCAACGTGGGATCAATAAAGTTCCAATTATTTAACTGTTTTCTTGTAAGCTTCTATGGAAGTGGGTTATTGGTTCACACATTCTCAATGAAGGGACGAAGCATCAGCCTTTAAGCTACGTCCTAGTTGTGGTTCCCTCCAAACCTATGACCTTATACAACATTGGCTCAGAAAGGCTCATGGAGATTTTTGGGGCGCTCTCCCAGGGTCCATTGAAAAGTCACTTTTGTTTTGATTTAGTATTTTTTGTAACATCTGACCACTAGTATTATTGCTGGTCTCAGTCTGCCCATCTATTTGACTTGGTTCCAGTTACTGAAGGTCCATTCCAGTAGGAAAACGCTTTGTGGGCTAAATGCTGGGCTGTATCCATGGAACCAGCTCTTATGCATATTAATGAGACTTCAGATTCTGAGGACCTAGTGCTCAGTCTGAGGATCACATGTGACGGACTGTCCACTGGGTCAGTCAGAGTCTGGTTCAGGGACATTGAAGCATGTATTTGAGGGCCAGGACATTGCAGCATTAGGAAACGGACCACCACTGTCTCTGTAGCACCACTGGTGTCGGGCGGCACCCAGGGGCTTTCCTGCGATGTGAAGACTCCTGATGAAGGTATGCAGTGAACTGACGGTTACCCGCTGCCCCGTATTGCATTCCAGGTCGGAAAACAGTGCATCCTCTGTGCCGCGTCTCTGGGGAGGCCTATCACTTCTCCCCTACCTGCCGGCACCGAGCGCCACATACCTGTAGGCTGTCGAACAAGAGCCTCTGTGTGTTCCTGTGTGGACAGGTGCCCACTTTGTGCCTGACCCCGGTTCGGGCCTGTGGTGCCTCAGCAAAGTTAACCTCTGGTATTTTCCCTTTCATGCCCAACATGGGGAATCTAAAGTAGGGTGGAGCATTTTACTGACTAGACCTGTTAGCTGTTTGATCTATATAAAAACCAGATGTTTAATGCAAAAAATATATTCATAACAGACTTTTAGTTTTTATTTCTGAAACCATCAGGTGTTTGTTGACACAAGCAGTTTTTTTGCATAAAAAGTAGCTTTTTCCTTCAGGTTATAAAGAATACAGATTTGGACCGTGACGATCAGTAGACTGAGCCAGTAGCATCCTGTTGGAACTCGACATCTTCACTTCGCCTCTTGGCCAAAGGATTCACTGTGAATCCAGTGAGCGGATATTTCTTTTCCAAACAGCCTTTCAAGACATTAGCGGCTCAGTGATGCGTGGCGCTGCCCACAAAGCCTGTGGAACAAGACGATAATGGGATACAAAACACGTTCATTGACCTTCTTAAAGCGTTTTCAATTTGCCCGGCGATGCACCGTGGATGGAATGAAAGTCACAATGACAGATTAAGGCACAGGGCAACTGTATTTTCTCCCCAGAGTCACGGCTGTGTGGACCTTTTCTTCTTCCAAAGCAGGGGCCTAACTTTCACCTTCGGCTCAGACCCTGTGGCATCAGTTTAGTTCTATACCGTACATTCTCCATGGCTTTGTGTTGCTGTGAATGTGGCCTTTATGCTGCAGTTCTGTTGATATTTCTTAATGTGTGTGAGGGGAAGGAATGCGGGGGAAGGCTGGGTTGGTGTCGGGGGGACCTCAGTCCTTGTCCCAATACTTGGCATGGAGATGCTGCATTCGCTCTTGGCAACGTCCAAAGCCCAGTAAGTCTCGCTCTGGCAGCCTTTGTAGTCATTCACAGCACTTCCGAGTGATGGACAGGCATCCCTCCTGCCTCAAAATGTATCTATTGTTGATATTTGTGTCTCCCCTCTCTCTTTTTACCAAGGTTGGCTGCCACAGGCCTCCAAGGGTAATTACTGTGGCGGACGGAGTAGGAACGAGGCTGAGCTGCCCAGGTCGCCCAATCATGTTTTCATCATAGAGAGAATGTTTTTCTTTGGGGTCCTAATAAATCCCCCTTTGACATGCTGCATTTGCTCTGAATACACACAGGAAGGAACACTCTCTCTCTCCTGTAACAAGCTGAGGCAGATAATTGTTGCCAGTTCACCCTCACTGGTTTTTAAAAGGATAGGTTTGCACTTAGACATTCCACTGTGGAGGAGATTTATAGGTATTTGCACAAGAATGTGATCTGTCAGTGGACTGAGAGAAATGTAAAGATGAAATGTGACCATGAGGACTCACTTGTCTAATTCAGTTTACTGTTCTATGCATTTAATAATGTGCTCATTAAGAGAAATATTAATAATTAATATTAAAACCACCTCTTAATATAATTCCCCTCGCACTGTGAGCTCGGTTATAGAGATTTTAAAGTGGTCAGCAGGTCACTGTCACCAGTGGAGACGGACCTAAAGGCAAAGGTCACAGAGACGAATGGACAGTAAATGCATGCATTCATGTATGACAACTGTGTCTACCACTGTTTGTTACGCTCTTCTTTTTCAGCAGCATGCGTTAAAACCTTGGCACATGTTGGTCCCTGAAAACGACTTGGACTTCACATTTCTGCCATCACACACAGCCTTTTACAATCACTCCCATCTATGTGTGTGCTCCACACAGTGTGCATTCTATTTTTACATGTCAAAGCGCTGTACAGTTAAACATGAGATGATAGGAATGTTTGAAGCTTTTAATTCCGCTGCTCCCCGTCATGTGTCGCGCTGCTTCAGGCTGCAGCTGAGCAGCTTGTAGGCCTTTCATTCAAGCTTTTCTTACAATTAAACCCACATGCAGATCACAGATACTTGTGTCTACACTGCCATTATTGCACACATGACTATGCACTAAACAGTCATATGCTGCATGATGCACCGCTGGATAGAGGATCAGCCAACAAAATATCAAACACTCATGTTCATGACATTAGCTAGGCACCACCCATGGCAGTGGTGCCCAGTCTGGAAGGAATTCTTATCTTACGTTATGTTTGTTTTATTCATTATCTGATACTGAGTGATGAATTATTTTGGAAAACTATCTATCATCTCTGTGCTACATCTGTCTATGACCCACTATTGCATTTCAACACGCTTGCCATGTGTCTTCCCTGTAACCGCTACCTTCTTAAATGGACTGCTCCGGTCGGTAACACGTAACACATTACTGCTAAACTGAAACCGCCAAACTAGCAAATAAACGTCTGCTTTTCTTAGAGCAGCGTAAAAGAGCCAGTGAGGAGACAGAAGAAGTGCCTACGGTTACAAGGAAAAAGAAAGCTGCGTTTAACAGATAATACCAGGAGTCCTACGTGGACCATGGACTTATTACAGGTTGTTCCCACGCACCTTGTCTCTTTGACAAGGTAATGAAGGCTTCTAAACTGCTTCACCACTTGGGAGACTAAGCATTCTGCATGTTACACAATGTTACCAGGACGCACAGTGAGACCATGTTCTTTATTATATAAGGAAAATGGCTGTTGTATAATTGTATTTTGTTGTATATTGCTGCCACACTGTGAAACCTGAAAGACCAGTTAGTGAAAATATTGTGTGACATTAAACTAGTCCATGGCACAAAAAAGACTGGGGACCACTGATCTGGGACCAAGGAGCCATGTAACTATGTAAGCAACATTTACTTAATGCATGGCTATAATAAGGAAACGATGGAGGAGTCAGCAGGTTGAAAAGCAGAGGCCTGAGTCGTGTGGTTGTGTTTAGAAAAGACAAGCGCCGCAGTTGAGCTTGGGAGAAGTGAATACACTGACAACCTCAGAGTTTCACTGATTTTAACTGTGCAGCCATGTTCACCATGTAACACTTCCATAATAAACAGTCATCAGCGATGAGCAGCTCTTAGGCTTAGTAACAGCAGCAGGAGGGAGTTGAGCTGGAATTCCTTCAGTGTTAACACAGATACAGTGTCTTCGGTTCCTCATGGACTTTTCCAGAGCAAGAAGAACATATTGGATTACCTAAATAAGGGGTTTTACCCTTTAAGCCCATTTCATTTTACATTAACGGAGTCGCAGACATTCTGAGAACATAATCTGCTACTCCTTACGCCTGTCTGCCGTGGCTCCACTGTCACAATAGCCTGAATAGTTCCACGTGTTTCAGAGTATTGTGTTAGGGCAGCTTAGACTGTGTACCGCACAGACCGGAGGCATACGGGTTAACATGAGGCAACATGTGACACCACAATTCACCATGTTAGTCCAGGTTTGCAAGTGTGTTTTTTATTCTAGTGAGCTGCCTAAAGAAATGCTAAATTATTGGAAATTAAACTATTTGGATGGAATACTAGTAAAATAATAAATAGCTTTTCTGCATTTTATTGCACAAGTGCTGGCGGAGTGGTTGCTCTGCGCTTTGTTTAGACACTGAGTACTGTACTGTACTACCCATGAAATATGTAAACTAACTAAGTGTAGCAGTTGTGATTTGTTTTGGTAAGAATTGGATGTTTGGAGAATTGGAGAATTGGATGAATAATAATTTGGCATTGTTTTATTACTTACTGGTGGGTGGGGCGTTTTTCCTTAGATCAGGGTGCAGGGTCCCATTGATAAATAAATAGATTTGACAGCTCAGAATCACCAATATCCAGTCAAAATGCCAGGTCTTAGAAGGACTGGATGAGACACAGGCTGGGTTTGAATTTGGTCCAATGAAATGAAGAGCTCATATAAAGTTTCTCTCTGGGCACGAAAAAAACAAGTTTACAGCAAAACATAGGAAGCAGTCGTTACATGGGAGTTTACACGTCAGGCTAAAATACCAGGTTATTTCAAGTCTGGTCAAGTCCATGACACAAGATGACTTTAGCTTGTTTGCACTCCATTATCTCAAACACTGGCCTGGATCTGACTTTTTGTCTGCTATTGAAAACCATGTGGAGCCATGTTTGCCCAGGCCCTGGGTGGATCTCTGCCATGTGGATGGGGGACAAGTAGAAATGAAAGGGATAAAGGGAGGACAACCAACAAGGGAAACATTCTTACTTTCACATGGCAGCTTGGAGTCAAAACAAGAAGACTGAGCTGTTCTTATGGGAACTTAAAGCTGAGGTTGCTGTAGGATGGTTAGAGTAAGTCAGGGCTTCTTAACCAGCAGGTGGGGACATTGCTGTTAATTCACACACTACAGACTGAGTTTATTCCTTAACCTGACAACAAAATTAACTTATTTGAGATAAATCTACGCTAATTTCAGGTTTTGGTGATTGGTTTGTTGGTAATTCTTAATGAATTAATATATATGTGAATAAACATGTAACAAAAGCAGTTAAAGTTATTGTTACTTAAACAGTAAATGACTGGAAATGCATCATAGATAACCCAGCTCTAATAAGCATGTGTGAATCAGTGAATACTGATGTGCACACAAATATGTAACATCATCATTTTCCACCTCCTGTGTTTTGTGTTAAAGGAGAACAAGTTAATGTGTTGTAAATATTTTACATTCTATCAGCAAAAATGTGCAACCACATTTAACATTGATGGTCTATATACAGAACAAATAGGGAAAACCAAAGTAATGTGTTGTGGTTGAAAATGGTCATATCTGGCAACACCCAGAATGCATTGCGCTCTGACAAATCACCTGAGCTGCAGTGATTGGACCAACCTGTCATTTAGCTCTGCCCCCTCTCAGTCTGACTATTGCTGGGGCAGGTGCAGAAAAAAACAGGAAGCACTAGTTGTAGTCTGTGAGCACATGGCAATCAAGCCCCCTGTCTCAGGGGACTTTTGCAGAGAACCAAATGATAATTTCTCTTCATAGAAAATATGGAGGAATCTGAGTGTCCCTTCATTCTTAAATACTACCTGCCATTGTTTGGTTTAACTCCCATTGAAAATCTGTGAAGTTTTCCTTTTAAAGTTATAATATAGGACCACTCGTCCTCTAAAGCAGTCATGGGTGTGTGAAGTTTCCTGCAACAAGGTCTATTTCTGTGGAGTTAATTCAATTACAGCAGACAAAAGGCCACTGGCACCAATAAGGTTTGGGTGAAACATGAAGCCGTGCGACAGACCCACGCAATTTTGTAGCCGGTCAAGCGCGGTTCCGTTTGCATGATGCTCAAGGGATACAGCTCCTGCTATGAGCATATGGAGATGAGGTTTCCCTTAACCTGCACAATTTGTCTGTATCTTTAACTTCACTGGTCTGAACTTGACTAACTCTAAGCAAACCTAATTATAACAGCTAAGTCCAGAAGGTTGTTTTTGTGCAACTATGAAACAGGGTCTGGACCTAACAGGCAACTTATCCTTGACCTGGGTTAGGAAAAATTCACCACACCAGCGTTAAAAATAGAGTGTATAAGGCAGAGGCTGCAGGGTCATATGGTAAAAAAAAAGCCACAAAACAATTGTTTATGTTAATCAAACTGATTTTATTAATGGTTTTATTATGGGACCTCCTCATCTGCTGTCGTCTTGGCGCCATTTTTCCAGTTTGGAGATACAGGGATTTGTGAGGCACCACTGCTGCAGTGTCTCATCAAGTCTATCAGGTGCTTGTGGTGTAGAGGCCAGCAGGGGGTGCACTGTGCTGGGATTCACTTGAAAGAATTGTGGGTATCAACAACTGTTGGGTGTGAGCTGGGGCAACATGTGCTTCAAATTTAAACCCACGCATTTGCCTCATCCTCACATGGCAGCAAGGACGGACACACACACACACACACACACACACACACACACACACACACACACACACACACATAGCTCAGTGATAACGTCGTCCCACTATGTCAGACCTAAGCTCACGAGTCAGATGTTGGTGCAGCTCGTGGGTTTGGTTTTACTTCAGAATGAATGATCCCTGTGAGGTCTTGTTGTTAATGTTATAGTGCAGACAATAATGTTATAATGCAAACACTGCATATTAAAGTAATAATGTGAAATGTGCCCTGATCATACCGTAAACACTTGGGTGAGTACAGTCTGCTTTATTCTCATGGATTCTGTTCCATCACTGAGTTCATGTGTTTTCCCTAAAGACTGATTCAGATTGTTTAATGGTGAACATGTGTCTTAGGCTCAAATTCATGTTTATACTGTGTGTGTGCGTGTGTGTGTGTAATTTGCCGCCACTGTGTTTCATCTTCCACAAAGTAAACAGCCATTCTTCTCCAAAAGCTTGTTCAAAGCTGTTGTGAGAGAAGAGTAAACGTGAGGAATGTAAATGGTCCACGTGACTCCTGCTGCCGAGCTCTTGATGCTCTGCTTCCTCCCATGATTCAGGCCTCAGGTGCCTCTATCAGGGACCTGCCTGTTTAGTTGCAGCTTACTTAGACGACCCAGTGCAAAGATGCGACCTCCTCACCTCTACTGCCATCTTGGCGCCAGTTTTCCAGTTTGGAGATACAAAATGCAGCTTTACAGGTAAAAACCTGAAGAACCTGGTATGTTCCTAACACTAAGCCCAACCAGAACCAGTACCAGAAAACCCTCCTGGTATTCTCACTTTCAATGTTATGATCTCCTGACACTGGTTTTCCATAGTGTGTGTGTGTGTGCTTCCTCTCTTCTTGCTAACAATGCAGCTCAGGAAGTATGTCAGGATGAGGGCCAGACCGTCGGGCCGTCTTTAGTTAGTGCATCCAGTGACGAGAGACGAGGACACAAGCTAATAAAGCTGTGGATCTGTAGGAACTAGTGGCCCAGGTGTCTTCAGAGCAGACTCTGCCATGTCCCTGTGGTTGGTGAGTGCATTTTTAACTTTCACTCCCATCCTGGGCTCAGTCACATTAGACTGATTGGGCTGTGTTACTGCGTCGGCTATAGCTGCACATGGAAAAGTAGGGGCCTTTGAATAACTGCTGACAAGGCAAAGTTATTGCTAATAACTTCTGCAATGAAGTAAATAATATGAATCTGAAACATGGACAGCTGTTAGTTAGTTGTCAGTATAAAGCTCCACAACAGGTTTTCTATCTAAGCTTGACAAGCCTGAAGAACTGTAAAACTAATTTAAAACGACTATAAAAGTACTTCAAATTTACTTTATTGCAAATCTACTGTAAAACTAGTTTACTTTAAATATACTGTAAAACTACTTTAAAAGTACTTTACTGTAAATCTACTGTAAAACTACTGTAAAACTAGTTTACTTTAAATATACCTTTAAAACTACTTTAAAACAACTGTAAAACAACTGGAAATCTACTTTACTGTAAATCTACTGTACAGCTAATGTAAAACTACTTTACTGTAAATCTACTGTACAGCTAATGTAAAACTACTTTACTGTACTGTAAATCTACTGTAAAACTACTTTTCTAATGTGTTATCGGTATGAACTAATTTTTCATCAGTACATTATTGCATGCCTTTGGCTGGTTTTGTTGTGTCTCAGACAGGGACGTCTTTTGCTGTTCTGATGTGGAGTTGTCACACATCGAGGTATCTGGGCAGCTTATTACTTTACAGTCGTACTCCACTTAGATGTGTTCTTGCTGGGACTGTCTGGAAGGGACCAGCATCCTTCACTGCCTCAGCCGCTGTAACAACGGGCTCCTAGTTAACCTTGTTTTAAGTTGTCACAAATTGTATCAGTTTATAATATATGCTATTGCAATGCTATTGTAAATATAATATTTGTAAATGCAGGGGTTTAATATTTTGAAGAAATGATTTAAACCTGTTTGTTAGTCTAAACAACTATTTTAATTATTTAGGTGTTGCTTCTAATGATGAATATTTAGTAAGGATACTGTGCATCTGGCTGCAGCCACTCGGCGTCTGATTGGTTAGAACAGGAGACGTGACTGCGACTGTGTTTAGTTTTATTCTATCATAGCGTCTTCTTCTTCTTTGGTATCAGTGAAGAACATGGACAACAGAGTCTTTTCACTGATGCACAGACATGAACTCATTAGTCGACGTTGCTGCTTTTTGACTATGTGAAGAACCAGTGAGGCACCTTGATTATTGGCTTGGCCTGAATTCCTGTTCATCTTCGCCACGTCTAGGCTTTTATGAGGCAGCCGATGATAGCTCAGAGGCACGTTGGCACCGTTGCCTCTAAATGAAGCGGCCACTGAGGGGACTTTGTGTGAGAGTAATTAAAGGATAGGTAGCTCACTCATAAAGCCAGGAATCTGCTGGGACCGTGTTCTTTACCTGTGATTTATTAGTTCCACAGAGGACACATCAGGCGAATTCTTCACATTTTGTGCTGAACTGGATTGTAGCATAGTCGGTTGACTGTTTTTTTAGAAGCCCCCCCCTTGTTGTGACTGTGCTATCACATGCATGCAGTCACAGATTTGAGCGTGTGCCCAGCTGCTTTGGGTTTTTTCTGTCTAAAGACTCGTTGGTTTACTGCCTGGATTATCTTTTTGGAAAGTGGGATTTCTCAATGCACTCTCAATAACCGACTTAAATTACTCTGCATTTCCAATTTGGTGTTAATCCTCCATCTGCCAACTACAGATAGAGCAGCATTGCTTCTCAATGTCCAAAGAGATGATCTCCTCATTCCACATGGCCGTGTGCCATGTATGCGCCAAGCTCTCAATCTATAAAATGGATGGCTTTGATCGATAATGGGAGGGGCGGGGGATAATTGCTGTATTAATCACGTCTATGTTGGTGGAGGCAGAACCTCAAATGGAAAACTAAAATAACTGGGTCTTGGACTTTCAGGGTAGTTCTGCCTAACAACCAGCCACGTTCATCAGGGTGACAACTGATGCTGTCATGTCACTGGAGCTCATTTTGTAAAGTGTAAAGGCTCTGACTCTGCTGATGATTAAAGGTTGATGAGGACTGGAGGCAGTGCAGTAAACAGCCTTTGTGCTGTCCTGTATGTTATTATTGTTTACCAGCACATTAAATGGATGAACAGCCTGTCAGCTCCCCATTAAAGCCACCGCCGACCACTTCCCCGACCCTCTATTCTCTCAGGCACAATGACCCTTAACTTCTTAACCTCTTTGCTAGAACAGACAACAGCCTGGTGCTGCAGGCCTGGGACTAGAGACGGGCTATTGTGTTCACTTGAGGGGCACAGGACGGCTCAGTCTGTTTGCTTGCCAGTATGCAATCATCTCTAACAAGGAAACAAGAGATTGGAGCTCCAGCCTGATGCTGGTGTGTCCAGCAGGCATAGTTCTAGCCAGCGTGTTGGATTAGGACACATTTGAGTTATAAATACAAAAGTCTTGTTTCCTTGAAAGAAAACAGTGAAACAATTGTCTGCAAAGCTATGCAGGACATTTAGAAAAAGGTCGAAACCTGTCAATATGCTGTATTTGACCGATGGAAGAGTTTAAACTGTGGTGTCAGGACCCTGCAAGCGATGCTGCATCTGTAAAAACAAGCCCAGGTGTCAGAATGCTGCTAGTGGGGTTACATATTGACTGACTGGCGCTGATCACACAAAGCCACAGGGAACATTCAGTTTAAACATATTTGGAATTAAATGTGCAGCATTTCTGTGGTAGGCTGGAAGCTGTCTGCAGCTAAATGCAATTATTATTCATGTCTTGTTTGAATGCTTTTATTATCAATGATTCTTAATAATGGTCCGTTTTCTGCTCCAAGCCTCCCCTCCAGTTTTCTGTATTAAATTAAAGACCCTCCTCCTCGTTCTCATCACACTAAGTGCCTCCTGCTCTACCAGACGGCTCTGCCTGGCCCATCCCACCTCCATCCACTTGTGCCTTCCCCATCCCTTAATCTTTGAATAGAAGAACCTGCAGCATCCAGAGAAATAGGACGTGGGATGGATGATGCAGGAGAGGATGCGTTCAACAGCCGGTCAGACTTCAAGAGAACTTCTAGTTTCTGACACTAAAAGAGAGTGTGCTGTTTCATGGATGTAGTCGGACAATGTACCAGGATTCAGCCCCGGACTGACTGAGGGCTGAAGGACAGGCTAGAGAGGAACCAGTGGCAGCGATAGTGCAGGACGTGAGGAGATTATCAAGAGAGAATGGGCAGACTAGGCTGGTGTCTCGCCACGGTCTTCACCTGGGCTAAATTCTTCTTTTACTGCATCTTTCCATTTTGGAAACAGCGCACAAGCCAACACAAGGTACAGTTCACATGTGAGATGTTTTTCTAAATGACTGTGGTAGCTCAGAGTTGACTGGGACAGGTGACACTTTTAGGACGGTTAGCAATGTCAGCACCAAGGGCATTTGAAATATACATTTATGGGTGGAAAGTAATAGCATTTGTGATCCATCATTGTGTAAAAATGTGCTTTGGTCACATTGCAGATATCTTCACCTAATGGCCTGTACTGTAGCTGTTTCTAGAGGTGAAGATTAGAAACCTAGTAGTGTTTTCCAGCAGCATGTGGCTCTAAGATGCTGTTCCTGTCGTATTTAAATTCAGCCTTCTCCGTGTCTTTGAACTACAAACATTCATACAGTAGCATCAGCGTACAACATATTCATCATAATAAATAATTTCTTGTACAAATCTTTTCTGCATTTCTTCTTTATTATTACTATTCTGCAACTTGATGCTGTAATAATCTGTAAGAGCATGCACCATGCACCAGACATGCACCAGACATGAGAAGGTTCAGTGAGGCCGTCACACAACCATGTGACGAACGCACTGAACCGTCTCATGTCTGGTGCAATTATACATTTCTACATTAATAATATGCGTAGAAGCTGCTGGACACAGAGACAAGTCACTGTGACCTAATTAATTCTAGCCTTTTTGACAGGATGCATGAAACACTGAAAGTATTATTTTTTATGATTTCATTTCTGAATTTCCACTTCATCTGCCAAGAAAATTGCATGAGGCCGGTGAGTAAGAGCCAACACAAAGACTCAAACCGGATGACGAGATAAGAACATCAGGATGCACATGGAGTCCACAGCCGTCAGCTCAGGGCCCATCACAGAGTGGCCTCCACTCGAATGGGGATTTTCTCCCATTTGGTTCAGCTGTAAAGATGCAGCTTGTAGCTTCCAGGTCTGACCAGATCAGCTGCTGTGGTCACATGAATGTTTGCTGTGTGGCCTTCCGAAGCTGCTGAGGCTTGCTTTGTAATGTCACCACTGCAGGATGTGGACGCCCTGCGCTCTGCAGCCGGGCCACTCATTCAAGCTAATCCATTTAATACACTTCTGTTCACATTTATTCATTATTTATAAAGGTTGTGTGTGGGGTGTGTTTATCTTTTCCTTCTTTGCACAACACTAAACTGTTGCATGTATTTGTAGATAAACAGGTTTACATGGAGTGAGTTTATTGTAACAACTCCATGACAAACGTAACTTCTGGAGGGAGAGTTGTGTATTAATCCTACATCCTACATCCTCCAAACCGTGTTTACAAGTCCAGAGTAATTATAGCCTTGTCAGTGTGTGTGTGTGTGTGTGTATGCGTCAGGGTGCTCTGGTTCTGGTCCCTCCTCTCAGTGTTAAACAGCAACTAGGGAAAACGTGTGCACACATGTGAGTATTCTGCAAGAGGACGAAAGGGAGGGAGCGAGGGCCTGCCTCTGTATTGTTTTCAACAGATGGGAGGCATGGGGGTGGGAAAGGGTGTGTGTGTGTGTGTGTGTGTGTGTGTGTGTGTGTGTGTGTGTGTGTGTGTGTGTGTGTGTGTGTGTGTGTGTGTGTGTGTGTGTGTGTGTGTGTGTGTGTGTGTGTGTGTGTGTGGTGTGTCCGTCCTCTGTCAACAAGTAAACTCCCCCTTCATCTACTGTAGCAGGTTCCAGGATGTCAGCCAAGATGACAGAACACACCCCTATTTATTCTGTGTGTGTCTTTGTCATTTGTTCATTGGCTGAATCACTTTTATTACTGGATCTCAGCAGACGTCCCTCTCTGATCCCTCTCAGCTGTTTACCCATCTTTGGTTCAGGCAAAGCGACCTGACACCAGTTAATCTTCCTAATTGTGCCTCTGCATTCACTCCTCAGTCTAGTTTACAAAGGAAGACAGAAACGGTCAAGGTTAAAAGGCAGTGAAGCAAATTGTGGCCATGTGCTGGAGTAATGCCCACATTACACGTTTCCTCAGCCAGACCCGGACCATCACCTCTGCACATATTTAATACTGTAAGTGTCTCATGACTGTGACTGTGGCAGCAGTTTGTGGGGCGACCACCGGTGGGCGCTGCAGCTGTAGTGGCTCTTCCACAGATAATTCACACAAGAGTTTTCCTAACGCTATGACTTATGACGCTTCTCTGGCTGATGCACTATCTACTGAGCTACTGGGCTTTAACCAATCAACATCGCCTATTAATGTGTGTGTGAAACATATTTCGAGTTTGAATGCTGGTGTTTGGTGTCCTTGCTCCATCTCATATGGAGTTAGTACGTCTCTGTATAACATTAATTTCATCTGCTGGCACAAAAAGGAAGAGACATGCATTCCAGTTGATATGTGTGTGATAAAGTGGGATCAGGTCTGTCTTCCTCAGTGAAGGTGCCTGTGTAGGGAGCCTGCAGGAAATACCAGGGGATTAATCCTGTGAGTGTGGATGGGTTTGTGTGTTTGTGTAGAGCAGTAAGACAAAAAGGCGTGTGTGGGACAGTGATGCTTATGGACAGTGTGAATCAATGTAGATTGTATGAGTGCTTATGTTTTCAGGATGAGCTGCCTGGACTCGTGTGAAAATATGTGTGTGTATGCATCCAATTATGGAGTGTTTACATGCAGCCACGGTTGGTTGCATTTATTCTGCTACGGAGGATTCAGTACATCTGTGAAGTGTATCTGCTAAAGTGTTCAGATTGGTGTCAGTTGAGGTTGTTGTTAATCTACCTGCACATATGCATAAATACAGTACTGATTTGATTACTGTCATCAGATGCTTGGTAAAGTAAACCTACGAGACGGGTGAAAGATGTGTGGCAATTTGTTGTGAAGCAAGATTCAACCTGTGTGTGTGTTTGTGTATGTGTGTGTGTGTGTGCGTGCGTGTGTGTGGTGTTTATACTTAATAACAAAAACACAAGGCCAAGATCGTGCAGGAGGTGGGCAGCATCGGATGCTAAGGTGGACCATCAGGGAGGGGGTGGATCAAGGAATGAATGAAATTAAAAGTGGAGGGAGGGAGAGGTGCAACAAGGGAGAAAGAGAGGAGGGGCAAAGAAGTGGATAATAAGTGGAATACCCCCTCCCCCTAGCTCTTCTAGAGTGGTGGGGGCAGACTGAACCCCCCCCCCCCCCCCCCCCCCACCAAAAAAAGCTGTGTGAAACTTTCTCTGGCAGAAGGAAAGACCCGCAGCGAGTGCAGAGGAGAGCAGAGGCTCATCCAGGACCCGGTTCAGAACAGGACGAACGCACACCGTTGGGAATCGGGAGGAGGCAGGAGCCCGAGGTGTGAGAGTGTCTGGGTCCAGGGCGGTCATGGCTTCACCGGGTCGGGCTCCACTGGTCCTGGATGGATTAGACGTCGGTCTGTAGCAGCAGCATCCCTCCGGTCCACCATGCCGTCCGTCTCCCTCAGCTTACCCACGGCTCTGGCCGGACCCGCCCGCACCTGGGTCTGCCTGTCCTGCATGTTCTGGGTGAGCCAGCGTTTCGAAACTTCAGATGCTCAGTAACATGCTGTGGAGCTGTGTGAGGACATGGGGATCAGGGTGACGCAGTCAGCTATGACAGTGTGTGTTTGCTGTTTGTTGCCACATCAAGGACGCAGTGATGGGATCAGGCTGGTGGGGGATCTGGGTGGTCTGTGGGCTGGGTCTGCGTGGAGGGCTGGGACCCCGGCTGTGGGGGGCCTGGGCACGCTCAATGAAGGCGATATTATGAAGGAGAATAGGAGGGTGTGAATGCACCAGACAAAGCCTGTGTTGGAGTCTGAGGAGCTGCTCTGAGTCTGTCCCTCGCTCGTCTCTGGTCTTTCTCACCCATTCCCTCCGTCCTGCTCTGTCTCACTCTACACTCTGTGGTTGTAGCAGCTATTTTTGCTTTCTCTTGTATAATTCAATCTGCTGCGCGTTCCCGCTCTCAGCAGGGGTTTGTTTGTGCACTTGTTTGCCCTGTGAGCTGTGATCTGCTCAGTATGTGTGTGTGTCCCCGGTGGAAGCGTTGTCATCATGACATAAGTCCTAAAACACAGATTGCTTTTACTAATTTGTGCTAATATGAAAGAACATTCCTGAATCCAGAATACAACGCTGCCCGCTGCTCCCCTTTGCTGAATGAATGGAGGATGAAAGCAGTGAGGAGCTGAATGGGCCTTTGAGATCCACTGCTCCTCATTCTGCTGGGCTCCTTTGGAACATGACTGCACACCACTGCTGGAGCTGCAGTTCTTGGCGAGGACACTGGATAATCTTACAGAGCTCTTCATCAGTTAATTACCATGCTTTCTTTTGAGGAGCGGGAGGTGAGGTGAAAGGGGGGAGTCGTAAAAGGATCTCAAAGGCCCCCAGCTAAGCGTTGGGTCACTGATTGACTGCATCAGAGCACTGTATGACAAAGCCAGCTCACTTAAGGGGGGGTAGGGTTCAATCGGAGCCCCTGCGTTAATAGAGGATCTTTGTTTGGTCACACTTTGATGCAGCAAATTAGCGCTGAATTCCAAATTATTAAGTATCTGGCCCAAACACCTAAAGACAAAAAATGGATTATTTATTTTACTCCTTTCTGAGAATATCAACATACTGTAGCTGTAGCGAGCAGCTGCTAAAGCTGCTGCTTGTGATGAAGAGGGAGATGAAAGGGAGAGCAACAGAAACAGGGATGTGAGGGTGAGTGAGTAGGTACAGATGGAGGAAACAGACCGTGGTCCTGAGCTACATCTGTGCCATACTGTAGGCTGAACCCGAACGGAGAGGGAGGCCTCCTGTGGATAAAAAGATTCTTTCCAGCCTTGAAGCAGAAGGAAATTTCTCAGACATATAGGAAATAACAAAGAGAAGGACAACGGAAATGAATGGGAGATCAAAAATCGGAGGGCAGGGTAATCTGCACGGTGCCACGGGCCTTGAAAGGAGACCCTCGAGGTTTGCTGCGTTCCCACAAACTCTGAATAATTAATGAATGCCAAAAAGGTTATTGGGGAAGATTATCGGGTTTCTTTGAACGACTGTGTGGACTGTTTCCGGGCTGCAGCGTGTGGAGCTGTGTTGGTAACGTGTTGCCTCACAGCAGTGTTAGTGCAAATATTGATCCTCGGCTAAACCTTGAGACCCGTCCGAGTTCAAACACCTCCTTGGGATGATAGATATCTCCCATCTGGACTGGGTTCCGGTGGGTCATTTTGGTCTTTGTTTGTCCTCAGCCCTGTTGAAACTGACTTGCAACTTTTGCAGCTTCTGGAAGTCGTACTGTAGCTGGTCCCATCTGAGGGCTGAGCCGTCGTCTCCTTCTTACTCTCCATCCTTTTGTTCCCCAAGCGACACCAGCCGAGCTCCTGAGATTACCTTTGATTTAGGAAACGTGTTCCACATGTGAGGCTCCTTTATGGTCACATCTGGGCTGGTGTTTTTGCATGCAGTCGTACCTGTCCTGACAGTCATCATTACCTTCCTGCAGACAGAGCAGCACTACTTTCATGCTGCTTCCTTTTAGCATTAATCCTCTGGTAGTTTAACCTTTGATCAACTGATTTATGAGAGTTGTTGAGCTTTGTAAGGCAGCAGATGCACCTCCTTGTTTCCTAAAGAGACCCCCAGACCCATGCATGCTTCACTGGCCACATTGGACTTAAATCTTCCATGGCCTCCCATGGTTTTTGTCCTTGAAGGAGTGGAAGCATTCAGAGCTTTAAAGGATATTTAATGGCCGAGTGCAATAAGGTCGACATAGGTTTTGCCATCAGCCTATTTTTGGTTCTGACACACAAACTCCTACTTCAGAGTTGTTCAAGTTGTTGCTGTTATGTGTGAAATCAGGCATTCCACTCAACACTCAGGCAAACAATTCTGCAATTTGTGCCGCAGTCCCAGGAGGGAAGGTCTTTCCAGGGATGAAGACTTCAGATGTAGTGCTCTTCTCTTTAATGTGCAAATCTTATATATTATTTCTGGTAAATCAACATTAAAACCTCATCCCATTAATCAAGAGTAGTTAAAAACTCAGTTACAGTAAGCAGTTAAAAAACTGAAAATTGGCTTCAAATCAGTTTCCTTGTTTCTGAGCCACCTAATATAGAAACACACAATTGTTCCAAGTGTAAAGTCACACGCAGAACCCAGCAGCCAGATTAAAGCCGACATCATGAAATCAGAGCAGGAGCCAGATTGTTTTTCCGGTCCAGGGTTCCCATCAAAGGGGCCCACCGGTACTTGTTAATGCCATGATAACCTCCAGCTCTGGATGTGATGTGAGACCTCCTGAGGTTAATGCATTCATGTGTGAGGCCAAACAGTCCTCACTGGAAATGACGCTGACAACTTCCTGCTGCGTCGCTTTTATCCGAAAGGATTTGGATCCGAATTTAAAGGATTTCAGTTTCTTCATTTGTTTAGCTCATAGTCACATAGGTTCACCCTGCTTTCAGGGCTGTGACGTCAAGTTGTTTTGTTTGATGATATGTTTAGACCTATAGGAGTCCTCTCATCTTCCTAAAGAGCCTCTGCTTCTAATTCACTTCCCATCTCTGCCAAGTTGTGTCATATGGAACACTGTTCTCGCAGGGTGATTTTTATTCAACCTGTGCTGGGCCTGATCCGTGTTCGTACTGGCAACGATGCCCATTCTGCTTCTATTTGGGAATAACTATCTGCTAGAGCTAGAGAGAAAAAGTTAAAAACAACAATGGAAATAAAAACAACTTTTATAAGTTGCTTATTATAGCTCTGATGTCAGATTTCCAAACACATGCCTGAACTTAGGCCCAGAGAAGTCCACTGTGGGTGATTGTGTTACAGATATAATGAAGAAATAGAACAGAACAGCATGAGATTACAGATAAAAACTGAAATACAAGAAGATAAAGTTGAACAACAAGAGGACAGATATTTACAGGTTAACGCTACTAAGAGGATGTATGGTTTATACTTGACAGTGTTTGACATGGTTCACGTCTGTCACAGAGTTGACCTTTTTTTGAGGAGTTACATGTTCTCAGTCACATTAGCGCAATCTAATGATCTGTGTTCATCTTTATTTTGATTTTGTTGTGTCATTTTGCTACCACAGTCTGTACAATGTGTAATATCTTGCCATAGAAGACGTGTGATTGATGATTTAGCTTTATCTTATACTGATTTAGCATCTGTTAATTTCTCGTTGATCACAGTCAGAGTCTGTCTTGTTGAGCTGATCCCTACATGCGTTTGTGTCCATGCCTTAACTAAACTCTCACTGTTCTTTAATCTCCACTGAAACGTGTGGACTGATTATCTTTATCTCGCCACCTGCTTTAACACACTGACAACAGGGACAGGATGACTACTGTGTGTTACTCTTTTACTCCTGTTGATGGTCTGACAGACATGAGGAATGTTTCTACCCTCTCTACTTGTGGATTACTGAGTAATTTCCTCCGTGGGATCCACCTCAGTTAGATGAAATGCCTGTGGAGTGGAGCTGGGTGGTGGTGGTGGGGGTGGAATGCCTGGGGTGAGTTTTCCCCCAAATGAAAAGCAGGTGACTGTTCACTGGGAGGCCATTGGCCTAGTGGGAAGTGGAGAGCGGAAGAAAAGGGAGGAAGGAGCTTTCTGCTATTTAGCTGTGAATTGCATTTGTTGCAAAAGGCTGCTAACAATTAGGGGATTCACGGACACTTCCTCCTCCCACGGTTGACTATAACATGTCACTCAACATGGACTGATTGAATAGTTAATTGCAAGGAGATTCATTCTTCTAGGAGAGTGGAGAACTGTGTGAATGGGTGATGGGTAAGGATTCCCCCAACATAAAGTCCCAGTATTTAGACCTGAGGTCCTGTCTGAACTGGAAGATGGGGCTGAGCAGGAATAATGAGTGTTTGTCCAAAGAGAACAGTGCTTTTCATTAACACCTTGGATTTGATCATAATGTGTCTTTTCTTGTTTGGATGGGTTGAATCATTTAGTGCAGGTATAGTGAGTCATCGGCTGCATCCTTATGTATAAAGCTGTGGATGCGCTGCTTCAACCTGCTTCTGGAGCTGGACAGCTTGTCACTGTGGGGGGTACGACCTTAGTGTCTTTATGTCAGAGCATTTATGGAGAATCTGAAGCTCAGCACAAGTTGGGCTATGCAGCAGGACAATGACCTGTAACACTGAAGTACATCCTCTGCAGAGCTGACCTCGAACCCCAGTTATTAGGACTGTAGCACTATCTTGGGTGTTCCAGTCTAAACCAATCACAGCAGATGAGGCGAAGCCTGGAGCAAAGAGGTCGGGCCGTGAGGAAGCCGATTGAAGAGGCCACAGGGGTCACCACCGAGGCTCTGCTGGCTTGTGTTTCACTGAGAAAAGTGAAGAATAGCTCTGTTGTACCAGGGGAAGCTGCTTCGTGGGGGAGGGGGTGACGGGGAGAGATGGGGGAGGAGGGCGTGTTGGGAGACAAGAAAAGCCGTCACCCTCATCAGCAGTTAGCTTTGTCTGACTGTGCACTGAGCCAGTGTGTGCCACATACACTGTACACAAACAGAGTCAGATGGAGACATGGAGGTCACCCTTCCATCCATGCACATGGCGTCCCATATGAGAGACGGCAGCGTGAACGGCTGATTACCTCCGCTGACTGCAGACGTCTCAGTGGGTCCTCTGCTCCATAATGACCTGTGGTCGGACGTGTACGCTTCCAGCGGCTGCAGGACGTCACAGAGGAGCCAGACTCATGATGCTTGTCTCATTAGTGGCTCGTCTAGCTCTCAGTCTGCCGTACATAGAATAACCCACGTGAGGGGAAGTGGGTGTGAACTCAGCCAATAGAAGACAGGAACCAAACTGCAACGACTGTCTCTCCGTGTTGTTGTGGTCGATCTGTAGTAGACTCAACTGTGCAACATTTGCTACCGATATTCATTTTCTCTTGATAAGGAAATTGATAGTTTTGAGGAACCTTTCGCTTTCCCGTGTCACAGTGATCAGCTCAAGTTTTAAATGTTTCCAGTAGTAGCTCCAGCTGTGCTTTGAATTCAGTGCAAAGGCAACGGATGTACAGGCCTGTAGACCTGTAGTGTTGCCAGATGGGAAATAAAGAAATAATGTATAAGCTTTTAAATGATCATATTTTGACCCAAACTATTGTATGAACTAAAAGCAACTTTAAAAATCACATTTGCATTTAAAAAAACAAGTTGAATCCGTCCCTGAAACGTGGCATCCAACTCACAGACAGGCCGATAAAAGTGCTTGGTTTACTCACCAGTCTCTGCACCACCGGAGTCCATTCTCTTTGCTTCGGTTTGCTTATTTAAGCTCTTCTTGTGATGCTGGATGAAAAGTGTCCAATTGTACAAACAAACATGGGCAGCTAATTGAACCAATCAGCAATCTGCTGCTGATGTGATTGACAGGGGGAGGAGCCAATCAAGTGTTTCTGATGATGTGTGCATCAATCAAAACGACAAAAACAAAACGATGAACGGCAGTGTCAAATATATCATATATTGATTCTACAATAGCGTATCTCGTACAGACCACAAACCTATCGTATAGACAGGCAACACTGGTGACCGGAGCTACAGACAGACATGGTTCTTTGTGGGTCTTTGGGTCTTTTGTGTGTGTGTGTGTGTGTGTGTGTGTGTGTGTGTGTGTGTGTGTGTGTGTGTGTGTGTGTGTGTGTGTGTGTGCGCGTGCGTGCATGTTTGTGTGTTTTCAAGTTTTCAGAATGAAGTCATGCATGAAGCGCTGAAGTCAGTGCTAGTTTTGTTGGAGGTGAGATCAGCGAGTCATGAGGAAGTCCTGAATTTAGGGAGAAACACTTTGTTGGTTACCTTATTCAGCTGGAATGTCTGATGTGAAGCGGAGTCTGGGAAGGTTTATGTCCGTAGCATAGCGTTACCGAAGCCAAGCTGGAGCTGCGCAGCGTAACGGCACCACAACAAAAAGCCTGTGTGTGTGAAAGTATTTGATTTTTTACAAGCGTCTCCTTCTTTTTAAAGTGAAATCATATTCAACAAGCAAAGAACAAAGAGAAGTTTGATTCAACGAGATGATGAGTTTCTGTGGAACGTACAGTTTGAGCATAGACGCCAGCAGCTCAGACTCACATCACCATCACATTCATGGGTTTGTGTTCCATCAGAGCTGCAGCAGAAGTGAAGCAGCTAATATTCATCTGATCAACATAAACAACTGAAGACACATTAGCTTTGTTCTGGTGAACATTCATCATCATGTAGCCAAACATCAGTTACTGGAGACTTGAGATGAGGTTCTAATGTTAAGTAAAGAAACATGGGTGTAAAACGTGTAGTGGAATAATAAGCCACCCCCTGAAGCCTCCTGGAATTCCTGTGAAATTAAAAAATACCATGGCAAGATGCCCTGGATAGTTAAATAGGCCCGAGCCAGCACTCACAGCTCCAATCGCTTAGATTTATTGGAATAATAAATGATGTGACAGTGTGTCTATCTCTGCGCTGCTGCCTGCTCTGCTAATGAGTGTGAGGCAGGAGATTATGTGCGTCTGTTCCCAGGAGCCGCCGGGTTCGAGCCGAGGGGGGCATGTGCACAACCTGACCCCGACTCCCGGGTCCCGGTGCCTGTCTGAAACCATTTTCTCTCTTTGTGGCCCGTTTGAGTGTGAGAGTGTGATGTGAATGCGATCGACTGAGGCCATTTGCATGTTATACAACCGTTCGGAACAGCAAATAATCAGCGAAGGGCCGCGCTTCCTGTGAACTTGCTCCCTGCTTCGCCTTCTGGAGCGATCCTCAGCATCGGTGTCTCCCAAACAAAGCACTGAGCGGTGGGTGCATTGATGATCGGACACAATTAGAGGCTCACAAAGGAGGGTGGCCTGCTTAGACTGCCCCGGCCTTATTTACATAGCGTTTGGGTTAAACTACAGAGGCTGGCAGAAGTAGACCAGCCTCCTAAATTAAATGTTAGACTCATTCAGTCAGTGGCTAATCCTCATTTGAAGCTTATCTCACTCACTTTTCTTTCATCTTTAATGGGGCAGAGCGTCATGCTGACATGTCAAAAGAACATTCTCAAAATGGATGTTGTCATAATAGCATTTAGAAAATCCAGAGCTACACTGTGATGCTAAACCTCATGCAGTGTTCACTTTGAGGCATATTTGAGCTCCTAATGCTCAAACCCAGGTTCGAGCTCAGCTTCTTCCACTCCATCTTCTATCCGGCAAAACGCTTGAGCCAGACCTGTGGAAGGAGGTTGCCCAAACAGGGCCGTGTGTAAATGCCAGGCGGAGCGGAGAACCTCCATCCGTCCCCGCTTAGCCTCCTCCAACATGGCGCCTCCTGCATAGCCACGCTCTTTCTCTAAGCCTAATTAGATTAAGTTAATCACATTATGCGGTGGAAAGGCGTAGCCGGGAGGTGGAATGAAGGTTTGGCTGTCCTGCTGTTGCCATGTGGCTCCGAAATTTAAATGCTCCACTGTGAAATAGAGCCTGATAAATACCAGAGTATCAGTTCCTGAATGTCCATGTGAGCGGCCGTTGGGAGAGCTGGGCAGACGTGACATCAGCGATCAGCAACGCAATAATGTGGGTGATCGTTTGAATCCATGACCATCATACATGGAGTGAAAAAGCCATCTGTACAAATGTGCTGAACCCGAGCTGGGGATTCTACGATGACCTGGCCCCTACTCTGTCGTCATGGGAACCATAGAGGGCATCTGGTTATTTCTCCTGATGGGAGAACATGGGATTGTGGAGAAACTGACAGGCAGAGTCCAGCTTATGTATTTACACATTCAAAGCTGCTTCTTCAGTATGTTAATAAAATGGTTCATTAGTGGCCAGAAACGCTTTGTGACCGGCGTCTGGGAGCTTTTACAGGCAGAGAGCTCCTGTGGATGATCTGTGATGATGATCATTCGATTAAGCGTTTATGTTGTAGTTTTGTGTTGTGCTCGCAGTACTTTTTTTTCCCTATCTGTTTCCTTTTAGTTCCTCCTTGTTTCACCTTCGTTGCATTCCTGTTTTTATCTTTATTAAATCACTTCTGTCAGTACATGTTGTATGTAGTTTGTTGGCTTAGAAACCATTCAAGTAAGTCTGTGCACCTAGTTTGTAACATAGACATTACAGTCTGACTACATGTGTGTTTTGGTTCTGATTGACTGTTCAAACTGAAGGAAACGATGAACGGTGTCGTTGAGTTTGTTTTAGATTACGTTAAAAGCAGAGTTAGATCAGAGAAAGACGATGGAGATCATTTGTCTGCATGTGGCCGTGTTAAAAATGAATATATTGTACATTTGCTCCACTCCCACTCTACAAAACGACTCTCTGCTTTCTGTTTTCCTTCTTGCAGCCAGAGGAGTTGGAGGTTGTTCATTCCCACACGTTCCGGGCGAAGACTTTCAAGAAGGCCAAGCACTGCGGCGTGTGCAGGCAGCCCATCGTCCAGGACGGGCTCGTCTGCCGAGGTCAGTGACCCGACCCGTTTTAGTCTGAGACAGATCACACAGCACCTGCACCAGTGATGCTAAGTTAGAATTGGCCATTTGTAATTTTATTTTTAAAATGCACAATTACACTGTACAGTAACGGCCGATTTCTCCCAGTGGAGACCTAAGAGTCTGAGACCTGCTGGGAGCTGAAGGCCGTATCTGTTACCCTGCCCATTAGAGGCCTCACCCAGGGGTCGGCCAAGGTCACCGCGGGTCAGCTAAGTGACGGAACAAGGAGATGCTGAGTGAAGGCTGAGGGTTCACAGCTTCTCCATTTCCCTAATGCTGTTTACTGATCACAGGCTTTGATCTGTACTATGACCTTCTCACTATTGTCTAACCACTACAGTATTATCTGATCTATAAACAACTCACTTATTGCTTCTTTGATTTCTTTTGTGTTTCTGGTTGTGTAGTAACGTTAGACACCGTTTTCCCACTAGCAGAGCTTGGTCCCAGTGTCCAGCAGCTCTGTGTTTCTGTTGTTCTTTGCAGCCTGTATGGTTGCCAGCAGCTGGGTGTGATCCATGATGTAAAAGCTCAAACAATCGCAGGAAAGTAAGCAAGCTTCCATAACGGCCCTAAATGGCTAGAACCAAGCACAAGAAAAGCTGCCTCCCTGTGGTGTGTAAACAAACTGAAGCACATGTACAGGTCTGGGCGTTTGGCTTGGCACACAGCATGGAACATTTCTGAACCTGACGCACGGGCACAGCCATTATCTGCCGGCCGGTGTCCTTTTCGCTGCTCTGGGCTGTTTGGCAGAGTCGCGTGTTGTTTTTCTGGTAGCCTGGGTGCTGTCGCTTGCTCGTGGTGGGAAATGTCAGTGTGTCGATAGTAGTGAGTGGAAGGCAGGTGATTCTCTCTCCCAGGTGAATCCAGCCCGTTTGGTGATCGGACCTCCAGCTGCTTTTTCCTACATGCTGTTTAAATTGGTCGTGTAAAGAGACCGTCTGACTCCCTGAGGGAGATGCAGTAGTTTGACCCCTACAGAGTTTGGGCTATGAGCACAGCGGATTCTATTTGCCTTCACTGAGGCTGAAGAGGAACAGTTACTGCTGGATGGAGACGGGTTTTAAAGGGCATTAAGTCAGTCAACATGTTAAAACAACACTGAGTGGGTTGGACAGAGTGAATGAGCAGCCTGCTTCTTATGTACAGTACAGTAGATGATGAGATGACCAGCATTGTGTTATTACCCTTGTATTACTGCGCATGCCTGATAATATTCAGCTGTATAGACACAGATGCATAATTCTGTCACAAAATGAGCTTGGACAGAACCTGGAATCATCTGATTTATAGCCTGTTCAGATTCAATTTAGCTTTGTGTGTGTGTGTGTGTGTGTGTGTGCGTGTGTGTGTGCGTGTGCGTGTGCGTGTGCGTGTGTATGTGTGTTTGTGTGTGTGTGTGTGTGTGTGTGTCCATGCACACTGTTTTCCTCTTTCTCTGTCTTATGATTCAGGAAGTATTTGGGTAAAAGGGTAAAGAGATAGAAAGCAAATAGAAAATTCTTGTTTACAGAAGAATTTACATCTTTTTAGAGTAAATATAAATCAACTTTACATAAAGTAGACTGGATTCAGAAATAAGTCAAAGTGACTTTTGCAGACTTTATAGACTAAATGTCAGATTTAGCAGCAGAAAATGCTAGATTAGACTTTGTCACTGTTTGAGGAAGGTTAAGGAACCTGGTCTCTGCAGAGACAGTGTTTCTGTTTATTTAAATTCATTGTGTGGTTGTCTCCATCAGTGTTCCTTTCTGCGTACATGGTATAAGGATCAGGTTTAGACACAGCTCTCCTCGTCCTGTTTACCAACAGTCTCCAGTCTCGTGGTCGGGTAATGACAGGAGCACTTGAACTTCCTCTACGTCAGCCGTTGCCAAGATACAAGGTGTAGTTACTGTACTCTCACAACAGCGTGTCAGGACGCAGGTTTCCAGCTGAACACAGAGGCCTTGGGCAGGATCCGGCTCCTCTGTTCCCCCTCCGTACGCGCGTTTAGATGAGAAGGATGCTTTGTTTCAAGGGAGGTTCCCTCGAGTTCAACTTTGCCCTTAAATGGTGAAACTCTTACTTTTCATTAATTAGACTATCACGTTTCTTCAGGGTCTACAGTTCCAACCTCTCCTGGTTGACTATCAGATTATTTCAGCAGTTGTGTCTGGAGGCTGTAGCTTTGTCACAGCCTCCGTCCTCTGGAGAGCGACTGTAAACACAGACTGGAGACCCACCACAATAGCAGGTGTGTGAAGGTTATCACAACTCTGGACTCGGCTGCTAAGCTCATACAGCTGCTATGTAGCAAATGTCAGTGAGGGCTAGAGCACATGCAACACACACACACACACACACACACACACACACACACACACACACACACACACACACACACACACACACACACACACACACACACACACACATTAGCATGTTCAGCCCAGAGCGGAGCTGGGTGATGCTGAGGTGCTGAGCAGAACTCTCTCTGATCAGCGTCACCAGACTCACACAGGTTCTCACTGCTGAACTGTGCTTCATAGGAGGTGACAGCTAATGGACTGGACTGTGTTTGGCCCCAAATGGGATTTGACACTTGGACTGAATTGAATTGAATTTGATAGCTCCAGGTTATTTATTGTACAACTAATGAGTCCAGTTTAATCTTTTCACTCTTTTGCCTTCTCTGTTAAATACATGGATAGAACCTTTGCATGGTCACTTATCTTATTAAGTATTATTCTCAACTCAGTTTTACCAATTAATTTCTGAAGGTTTTATTCTTGATTTTGAGAAATGCAGTTGTTATAGTTAGTTGGTGTAGCATTTATTATTGTTGCTGTTTACATAATGATAGACCCATTTGATCCTTTATTTAAGGGGTAGATATGGCAGCTGGTGCCTCCTTGGTAGCAGTCGCCTACAGATTTAATAGTCAAGCCCCAAGTTGCCCCATCGGCGCTCTCGGTTTACAGCATGTATAAAGTCTGAGTGGTCTACGAATGTAGCTCCAGTTGGAGCCACCAGGGGGCAGCAAAGCCCTGTGTTTCCAGCAGTACTGAGACATCGCCACAGATTACCTGCTCCTGACCTCCAGTGTAAGTTTCCAGAACTTCCAGCCGAGTCCAGTGGTTGTTTGTCAGATGAAACCTCTGCAAATGAAGCAGAGTCTAATGCCACCAAGCAGACGGATTCCACGGGAACGCTTGATCACGATTTCCTACACTTTTTGGGAATGTCCCATTTGAAAGCCTCAGCAGCTGGATGAAGGTGGGGCTTCACCCACAGAAACCCAACGCTGGCGAGCGTTTCGGCTGGGGGAGACTCAGTGATGACACCACGTATGAGTCAAATGAGGGACTGTGACAAGTGAGAGCAAAACAAAACACAGCTGCGTGTGGAGGTGAGTGCTTGGTCAGACAACAACACACCAATGAAGCTTCAAGTGGAAAACAGTTCAGTTGGAGCTGCTCAGTCAGATGCGGTGACCTGTGGAAGCATGTTGGAGGATTGTTTACAACCTGCAGATGGAGTTTACAGGATTAAACGTAATCCTACGATATGAAAAGATGTTTTTCTCCAGTCGTTGCTGTAACTACCGTCGAAATGACATGATGTGAGTGTTCAGGCGTCAGGTTGAGTCACCTGAATACTCACATCATGTCATTTCAACAACACGGCACCGTAACTGACTCAGTAAGTCCAGTTTAGCAAACTACCGTGCACATGCACATGCTGTAGCGTCGTCCGCTAGTGGAGCAAATGCACACGTGTTTGTGATCGAGAAAGTAAGAGTGAAGGGAGGGGTGAGGAGGAAATGCTCCCGTCGTGCCCCTGATTGTGTTCACGTCGTGAGGAGGTCCAGCCCAGCCCTAAGGGACGAGGGGAAGGAAGTCACCCAGCCTCAGCCGCTTCCCCCGTCATGTTGTATAACCCGCCATCGAGCCAGACCTTCAGTAAACAGCGCCGCATCTCAGCATCTCCACACACCTCCACCCTCTAAGACTGGGCAGCTCTTCTCTGCTCTCTCTCCTCGTCCCTTTCTTCCCTCCACCCACAACATTTCTGCTCTGTTTGTTCTCCGAAGCTCCGGCTTCCTAACAAGGTAAAGCCTCACCCGAGTTCTGGCCTTGATGCTATTCACACCCAATATGGAAGTCCTCCTGCTTCTTCCCATGTGGCCCAGGAGTCTGGAGCGATGCTGGACATCGTCCTGACTGACAGGCACGTGCCTCTAACGCTTATCAGGCAAACAGCCCAACGTCACTGATGTAAATACATGTAAATACTGTATAGTGGAGTAGAAGTATGGAAATATTATCAGCCGAGAGTAATTTATCAGCAAAAAGTTACTTATTCACTGCTTCTCTCAGGTTTGTCATCCTTGAGGCCTATTGTGCAAAAATCCAGCATACTTTCATATTGTTACTTTGATTCAAAAACTGTTTTGATGAATGCTGTTTTTGTACATTTGTACAGCAGCGATGGTACAGTATGTACTGCTTTATTATCTATGAATAGAATAAAAGGATTCTGATGGCGTTGCAGTAGCTGCTAACGTAGTCACAACATGTGTACGATGATGGAGGAAAGTGCAGCTTAGTCGCAGACTAAACACAAAAAGCTGGTGAGCAAATGAAATAAATGAGGTAGAAAGCAACAGAAGATGCTGCCAGTAGCTGTCTGTAGTCATACAGTATGTGGCCATGGAGGCTTCAATATCTCAGCTTGTAATTACATTTGAAGACGTTGGAAGGTGTTGGAGGTTAAACCACCAAAGTGCATCAGCTTGCTTCCTGTAGTGGGGCATTTCATTCACTAATCAGTTATTATAAACAAAGTTTATAGTCATAACCTGTCATTAGTGTCATTTCACACCAGTTGTGCTCTAGTCTGGGTCAGTTTCCTCCTTGTTCCTCACGTAGAACACATTTCACATGGAAATGTGTGTCTCCGTAGGATTTCACAGCCACCCACAGTCCAAGGCCTCCAATTAAGAATTCAAGCTGACTTTCAAATGTTACTGCCCAAGTGCAACTAGACAGTAGTATAGCATACAGTATGTATTTATACATACAGTACATGTATATTATACTGTGGTGCTGAAATAGAACCTCAAGCTGCTGTAATGTAATTACCCAGTGTTTGACCTGCTGAATCATCTGTACATTCATCACTTGCCTATTAGTAGAGAGAGAGAATCATATCTGATTTTAGTTTTTTGCTACATGGTGGCTTGGTGGCTCAGTTTGTAAAACGTTGGTTTTGGGAGCGGAAGGTTCTAGGTTGTTCTAGGTTCAAAGCCCCACCAGAGCACCAAGCGTGTCCTTGAGAAAGACACTTTGCAGTAGCTCCTGGGGGCCTTGCATGGCAGCCCACTGCTTCCCAAGGTGGGTTAAATGCTATGTGTCATTGTTGACCAATATGACCAATAAAGGCATCGTCGTCTTGTCTGAATATTTAAGACGTGGTTTGGATCCAGCGGAAACTGAACCAGTGAGACCTGGAGCAAAAAGAATAACGCTAGAGTTGAAAACAACCGCAGACCTAGTTGGCTGGATTTCAATAATAAATGCTCTTTCCTCCTCGTCAGGGTCAGGTTGGATCTGGCTACGTCTTGAGGCCACTTTGGTGGCTTGTAGAGGACTAGCCTTGACCTGCCCCCATGAAGTGTCACAAGAATCCTTGAAAGCACCTCAACATAGAAGGGCGAGTTGTGGATCATATTGCTGCTGTAACAAAAAGTTTAGTTATTGAAACAAATAAAGAATAATAATACATGACTATATAGTGCCTGCCATTAAACCGCTGAATCTAACCTGATGAAGTCACCAGACGATGTATGGGAACCTTCACACGCTTTAAATACACCAGAAACTTCTCTGTTCTTACACATTTTGTTTGTGTTCATAAAACTGAGAAAGTGATGGTTTGCTAATAAAACACACCAGAGTGTGTGTGGTTTCACCAAAACGTGTTGAGACCAAGGTACGAACCATACAGTACAAAAGAAGAAGAATGTCTGAGGCCATATGGCCGATGACATAATACAGAATAGCTCCCAGTCTGAGGCCTGGCTGCCTCCCAGCCTCATATCAGTGAGCTAACAGGTAATCACAACACATACTACACTGTGCTGTCTGGAGACAGGAAGAATCCCTCATTACGTAAGGTGTGCTTGGTTCCAGTATAAGCAGTCTGTTCTTTATTTGGAAAGTGTTGGCTGCAGACGACTGAGCTTTGTCCTGACAGCAGCTGGTCCAGGGGCAGCTCCGCCGCTGACCCTCATTTGTCTGCAGAGGAGGGGAATCTTTGTCTTTAATGCTGTGTGATTCAGTTTAATATCAACATAATCACAGAGGGTTTGATGATGTGACCTTCTGTCTGTGGAGGTCGTTGGTCATCTAATCGTGATCGTCCCCAGATGGGGTCTGGTCCTAGAAGCTCCAGAAGGCGTCAGACACAAGTGGATGCGATACTGTCGGCGCGCTCGTTTGCTGTGATGCTCAGGCCTTCAGCTGCGATTGCTCTGGCGTGGGAACGGTTACTTAGTAGACTGACATGGTGGACGGACAGGGTTTATAGAGGAACAGGCTGCTGATGGCCCTAATCTGAGTGGGAAAGGCATGTGCTTTGTATGTTTATGTGTTGGGAGCATAAAGACGAGAGCGTCTGCTAGGACTCGCCTGATTCTGTATCAAACATTCAACTCCGCCAGTTGAGCCAGGACCTGTAAAATACTGGATTAGTGAAACAAACATTTGGACGACGCAACAAAGACGACGTACATTCACTCATTAGTTGGACTGAAAGCTTGTTGGTGTAAGAAAGTGCTGTCAGAAGAGAAAGGAACGTGCTGTACCTTCGTCCTCATGCACTTGAGTTTTGATTACATCACTATAAGCATCTGTACAGCTGCAGAGCTCGGCCGTTAATCAGAGAAGCTGAGGGAGCCACACAAACATTTGTTTTCAGCAACATTATGTTGTTGAGCTGCTACAGTAGTTCCTGGCGACTCCGTGGTAACACTGGCTAGTTTCAACCTGCCAACAGCAGATGATATTTGAGTTTGACCACCGAATAAACCTCTGGCTTTTTCATACGTCGTAGACAAATGCTCAGGGTAGTAGTAGTATTCATACTGGACCAAATGGTTTGGCTGCCTGCACCGTGTTTGGGAGATTCCTGTGACTGTGAATTTCATCTTCTCCCTTTGTGTCTTTTCTAGTGTGTCGAATATCCTGCCACAAGAAATGTGAAGTCAAGGTAAGTTGTAAACCTTTCAAAAATGAAATAAATACGATAAAAAGAGCACATTCAAAAGATTCCTGTGAATATTTTTCAAAGTTCAGTTGGATGTGAAAGTGTGAGAGACATGAGGGAACTTTCCATTTACAATTCATGTGAGCTTATCAGGAGGAAATACTATATTTTGATTGAGGTGCAGTTGGTTGTGTGTGTGTGTCTGTGTGTGTACACAGATGTTGAGGTAAGTGGACTTTATGTGCTGCGAAAAATCTTGAGAATGTCTAAACAAGTGCTCTTTGTACCGGAGTGTGTTTAGATTGGCCTGAGTCTCGCATCTTGGAGATCGCTCTCGTGTCTAAAAATAAAAGACCTCTGGACGGGGCCGTCTCTCGATTCGTGTTGTTTTGGAAAGACAAGAACACATAGCAGAGGGTTGAGTGGTCTTGAAGCTGCTGAGAGAAAGTTGTGCGTATAAAACGTGGGCTTTGCTCACATGAACTCAAACTGTACATACACCTCGGTACAGTTCACGCCCTTCATCTGGTTTCCATTATTAACGCGGCTCAGAGTTGCCAGTTTGCCCACTCCCTCTTTTACTTGCAGGAAATGCCAGGCGCGCAGGGCTTAAAGGGCAGAACAAACACTGCTACCCTGGATGTACAGTAATAATGACATGTAGCTTTGGCCTCCAGCTATCTGGTACAATGTACAGTAGCTGTTTTATTTGAGTTTAACGTACAGTATATGTCACAGTAGCATTAATACGCTGGACAAAATCCAAATGATTATCGTCAGTGATTATAAACATTGTAATGTTGTTATCACTCTGTGTTGAACCTCACTTTGCTTTATCAAACTTCCCACTGTTTCCCAGGTGATGTCAATGTTTTTCTTGGCTTTTTGTTTTTCCTTTACATCACTGTATTCTAAGATAAGTGAAAAAAACACCACAAATCTATAGAAAAAGAAACTAAATTACATAATCAAAGCAATGTGTTAATATATGGAAGACAGTCATATATTAACACACCTTTCATATGCAACACATCTACTTCAACACATCTACTGCACCTGTCAAAAGACAGTGCATATGATCCTTTTAATGCATAATAACTGTGTTGACAGGGACAGGGAGTAGCCAGGGCTCATTTGAACCCTTCATGAGGCCTTTAGGATGTTTATCATGGTAGCAACTATTTTCCTTCTTTGTCGTCAAATGTTTTTACAATCAGCTACAGCAGGTTGCTCAATAGGAACATGTCTGTTTTACAGGTCAGTGTTACAAGCTGTTTTGATTCTATTGGCTATATTTCTGCAACTATTTACTTTGTCTAATGTGTGTGAGTGCGTTGGGCTTTATTTGCACCTGACATTCCCAGTTTGGCTCCTTGGTGCACAGGACCTCTAATGGCCAGTTTTCACAAATGTTGCGGTGGTAGAGAACAAAGCTTGATGAATGAAAGTGAGCACAACTGCCTACATGCCTGTAGATAGTGTCTGATTGAGAAAGTCAGAGGTCAGATTGGTCAGATCAGAGGGAGGAGATGTTAAAAGAGGCCATACTCCATTATACAAAAGCAAAACTTTCCAGCTACAAAAATCACAGCAGCATTTCCTTTTCCAAACATTTCAAGTAAAAATGTCATCGCTTTGGCAGGAAGCAATTAGCTAAAAAGGCTGAGATGAAAAACGAGGGAGTGACTGTGACAGGGTCGAGCACGATCCCTATCGGCACAGTCGTCTCTTCTAGTCCAGTACTTTATGACAAAGGGGTAATCCAAAGCCAAGTAACAACTAGATCATTCTGGACAGTCTGTATACACTCCACTAATAAATCTGTAATGTGTGGTAAAGGCAGCAAACAGTCAGATCTGTTTATGTTATGTCCCAGCTTGTGTGGGTTAAAGATCCCAGCACATGCAAAATCCACTTTTTGTGCTCTGGTACGTTCTACATTTCTTTGTGTTAGAAGTGCACCCACTACTTATTATACATTTTGCCGTCTTTCAAGGTGCTATGTGGGCTCAAGTCCTGTACAGTGGCAGTCTTCACCTAGAATCATGAGGTCTATTCATCACCGCCCAATTTGTGTTGTGTTGGCCATTAACGGGCTGTTAGCATTCCGTTAGCCACTGGCTTTAGCCAGACATTAGCAAGCTGGATGCTATGACCTGTGACCCTATGATGTCATGCGAGCTTCCACAAATTGGTGTGTCAATTGCCTTAACATGCAAAACACTCCTAAAACAGCGTTTTCCACCAGGGGGCTTGAGATACACACCTTGAGACGGGCAGTGTGGACAATCTACTGGGATTTTTGGCATTAAAACTTATAGACATCTTATTGAGACATTGGAGTCCAATATTCTATAGCAGTATAAGCAGTCTCATTTAGGGGTTATAAGGATATAAGGAACAGCGCCTCTCAACAAGGAACAGCCCCTCTCAAGTAACAGCCCCACTATACAAGGAACAGCCCCTCTCAACAAGGAAAAGCCCTTCTCAACAAGGAACAGCCCCTCTCCCTTCTAAACAAGGAAAAGCCCTTCTCAACAAGGAACAGCCCCTCTCCCTTCTAAACAAGGAACAGCCCTTCACAACAAGGAACAGACCTTCTCAACAAGGAACAGCCCCTTTCAACAAGGAACAGCCCTTCACAACAATGAACAGCCTCTCTCAAAAAGGAATAGCCCTTCTTAACAAGGAACAGCCCCTCTCAACAAGGAACAGCCCTTCTCAACAAGGAACAGTTCTTCTTAACAAGAACCACCTCTCGGACTAGTGTCAACTGACCCGGAGTATGACCTCTGACTACTTAATACTCATACTGTGCTTGAAGCCACAGCATAGGCATAGCATAGCAACAGGTTCAATAACAGAGGTTAAACTACAGTGTGATTTTTCACAAACTAAAAACTAATCTTGCTTCCACTGTTGACTTGCAGGGATGCTGGTGTTGTTAATTACTGTAAGGTTCTGCTGGGGATGTGTGTCACCCATAGTTCAGTCATCTTGTGTTGGTTTAGTTTCTTCACTGGATGCTTTTTAAATACCGTATTTTCTTGACTAGATTTTGAACTGTAAATGTACATGTATGTACCTGAACAGAATCTTTCCTAACAGTGCCATTTAACATGTCGGCAACTTTGTTGATTAAGACGGAACAGAACCAAGAGAAAATAACCGGTATTTATTTACCGCTGAAACCCATGAAGCCGTCTTCTTCGGTGTCGGAGTTGAACAGCCTAAGAAGCGCTTCGTCACTTCTGTCTAAATCAGTCTCGCTTTCCATGTCACTGTCATCCTCCGGTAAAGTTGGCTCTGAAGGTGCGCCGCTCTCTTCGCGTAACACTCAAGCCTTCGGAACCCGTTGGTTATGGTGGATTCTTTCACAGCACTCCACGCTGTTAAGATCCACTGACAGACATCAGAAAAGGTTGCTCACCATAAATTCATTGACGCTTTTTTTTTGAGTTTGCGTGCAGCAGCGCGGTTTCCTTCCTGGATAGCAAGATCGATGGCCTTCAACTTAAAACTTGCATCATATGAACTTCTTCGTGTGGGTTCCATGATGAAGGGGCGAGGATTTGAAAATAATTAAGAGTTGGTAATTTGTCGCCCGTGTTTTATCTGCTAAAGCAAAAGTAGCGTATTCTTCTTCTTTTTTATTCTAATTCGGGTTAGAACGCCCCTAGCGGTGGAAGAAAAATCCACACAATAGCCGCACCTTTTAATAAGCCTCATGGTTCAAAACCTATGAAAAAAGTAGCAGCTTATGGACAAGAAAATACGGTATATAAATAACACTTGCTGAAATGCTGAGATGAATCTATAGAATTTCACTGATCCTTTAAGGCCTGTCAAGTTTGTTTGGAGTTGGAAGCTACCACGTTCCACCATTAACTCATTAAGAAGTTTGCACAACCCCTCGCACACAGCTTTGTCACTGATAGACTTGTTTTAATTCTCCCTGCTTCTCAATCGTCAAAGTGTGTGTTGTCTATGTTCATTTGACTCCACTGTGCAATTTTCTTATCATACACTTGTTATTTGTGGCTCCTTTAGTCACTTTCATGGAGCACCACATTGTACAGAGCCTGTTAGAGTTTGTTATTACCAACTCACACACCTCTATCTCGTTTTGATTCTGATCTGTGATGATCACGTAGAGCAGCAACATTTGTTACATTTGTTCCAACAAGCAAAAGCCTCAAACACCCAAAGCTCTTCAGTTGATCAATGCATGAATTAGTTATGTATTTTTCAGTGCAACAGTAAATCGAGAAGCACAGAGAAGATGAAACGACTTACAGTAGCTGAAGCGTCTGGCCTTGTAATGAAGGACATGAGTCAGTCATACTGTAGATGGACATTACTGCCAGGTTCATTTGTTTGACTCTCCCCCGGTGTTACTGTGATGTAATGACAGATCAATTTATAGTAATGTAGTTTAAAGTGCACAGACCAATCAATTTAAACCTTAGCGATGATCCACACACTGCTCAGACTCAAAGCTTTTATGACATTGTCTCCTTAAATGATGACGTACTGCACCAGGGACAAAGAAGCTAAGAAGAAGCAAAGAAGGTATTTGGCTCATGTGTCACCATAAACCACATCCTCTGTTCCCCTCACTTCATTTAGCTTCCGACGGGAACAGTCGTGGAGATGCGGTCGGAGCCGGGCCGGTGCAGCGGGAGCTGCGACGGGCGCGACCCCCTCCTGGAGGTCCGCCGGGACTGCGACGGGCGCGACCCCCTCCTGGAGGTCCGCCGGGACTGCGACGGGCGCGACCCCCTCCTGGAGGTCCGCCGGGACTGCGACGGGCGCGACCCCCTCCTGGAGGTCGGCCGGGACTGCGGCTGGCGCGACCCCCTCCTGGAGGTCCGCCGGGACTGCGGCTGGCGCGACCTCCTCCTGGAGGTCCGCCGGGACTGCCACTCCGAGACTGACAGGAACGGCCGCAACATGGCCGACAGGAACAGGGGCTGGAACGGCCGCAACATGGCCGACAGGGACTGAGACAGGAACGGGAACGGCCTCTACTTGGCCGACAGGAACTGGAACGACCTCTACTTGGCCGACAGGAACGGGAACGACCTCTACTTGGCCGACAGGAACGGGAACGACCTCTACTTGGCCGACAGGAACGGGAACGACCTCTACTTGGCCGACAGGAACGGGAACTGGAATGGCATCCTCGCTAGAGCCGGCGGCGCTGCTCTCAGGCTCCTCACTGGAGCCGGCGGCGCTGCTCTCAGGCTCCTCACTGGAGCCGGCGGCGCTGCTCTCAGGCTCCTCACTGGAGCCGGCGGCGCTGCTCTCAGGCTCCTCACTGGAGCCGGCGGGGACTGAAACGGCGTCTCCTCTGGAGCTGGCATGGCTACTTGCCGCTGCCGAGCTCGACGGAGCAGACGTCGGGCCTGATCGGGTGTGCATAGCACTTTTTCTACAGGTGATGACCTCTGGCTGGGACAAGACCTGCGCGGGACTGGGCTGGACCGGGACAGGACTCGACTGTATTGAGACAGGACTCGACTGGACGGGGGCCTGGACTAGACTCGACTGGACGGGGGCCTGGACTAGACTCGACTGGACGGGAACCTGGACTAGGCTCGACTGGACTGGGACGGGACTCGACTCGACGGGAACCTGGACTGGGCTCGACTGGGCTGGAACGTGGACGGGACTCGACTGGGCTGGAACGTGGACGGGACTCGACTGGGCTAGAACGTGGACGGGACTCGACTGGAACGGGACCAGAGCTGGGCTCGACTGGAACGGGACCAGAGCTGGGCGCGGCTTGACTGAAGGCTGAACAGGGCTCGGCGGGACTGAAGGCTGAACAGGGCTCGGCGGGACTGAAGGCTGAACAGGGCGCGGCTGGACTGGAGACTGAACAGGGCGCGGCTGGACTGGAGACTGAACAGGGCGCGGCTGGACTGGAGACTGAACAGAGCGCGGCTGGACTGGAGACTGAACAGAGCGCGGCTGGACTGGAGACTGAACAGAGCGCGGCTGGACTGCAGACTGAACAGAGCGCGGCTGGACTGGAGACTGAACAGAGCGCGGCTGGACTGGAACGGGACCAGAGCTGGGCTCGACTGGAACGGGACCAGAGCTGGGCGCGGCTTGACTGAAGGCTGAACAGGGCTCGGCGGGACTGAAGGCTGAACAGGGCTCGGCGGGACTGAAGGCTGAACAGGGCGCGGCTGGACTGGAGACTGAACAGGGCGCGGCTGGACTGGAGACTGAACAGGGCGCGGCTGGACTGGAGACTGAACAGAGCGCGGCTGGACTGGAGACTGAACAGAGCGCGGCTGGACTGCAGACTGAACAGAGCGCGGCTGGACTGGAGACTGAACAGAGCGCGGCTGGACTGGAGACTGAGGACCGCATGAGTGCAGGGAGTCCTCCCAGCGGAGCAAACATGGAGCTGGGCAGGTGGGTGCAGGCACGACGGTCCGACGGGGCTGAGAGGAGGAAACCGAAACCTTCGGCGGTGCGACCGGGGCTGGCGTGGTGCGGAGCGCGCTGTCCAACTAGCCGAGTCGCGCGCACAATCGTTCGTAGAGGCGACGGACACTGGGGCGCTCTAGCACGCTGTCCTCGTCCTCCAAGGTCCACATCGCCACCTCTACGGCGCATCGCTGGGTTTTCGGATCGAGCGCCCTTCGGTAATCCTCCGCGAGGATTTTAAAATAATCGCGTAGGTCGCTGGGTAGCTCGGCGCATGTAAACTCCATTCTCCCCGTGGTTGACTGATACTCGTAGCCAAAAAGCAAGAAACAAAACAGTCACTGACCTGGACGGAGACGGAGTGCTGGCTGGGTCCAAGTCTGGCCAGATCGTTCTGTCACGGAACGGCAGATAAAGGACCCACATGCACAGCACAGAGAACCGTAGGCAGATGTTAGAGAGTTAAACAGTTTAATCCAGTATTCGGTATCACAGACAGTCCGGGTCATACACAGGAGTTCGTTGGGCTTCAGTACCGGTGGAGCAGGCTGATTCAAGTCCAGGGACAGGCAGATATTCGGTAACAGAAAATCACAGGTTACAGTACCGTAAGGGAGTAGGCTGTCTCGTAGTCGGGCGGTCAGGTTCGGTATACCAGAGCTATCCAGGCAACGGTACAGATCAGGGAGCAGGCGAGAATCCGGAGTCAAAAACAGAGCAGAATCAAAAACGCGCGAACAGGGTAACTCAATGCTGGAAGGGATGTCTGGCATACATAAGACGATCTGGCGGAGAACTAATGTGACAGGTGGTGGTTAAATGCAAGGAGTTGATTACTGATACGAAACAGGTGAGTGTAATGAGGACCGGGAGTGAAGCGCTGTGGTGTGATAAGAAAACGGAAGTGCTTACAAAAAAAAAACGGAAACTGGGATCAAAAACAGAAAAGTCCTTTCAAAATAAAACCAAGAACGAAAACCTGACACCACACATTGGTGCGGGAATCATTTATAATACAGACACTGGAAACTGTGTCATTGCTGCAGGACACCAGCAAAGCTTTTTCCAAATCATATAGATAAAGTAGCTCAGAGGTTTTGGGCCTTTTACGATCGGACGTTAATGTTTTCACTGACAGCAGTAGATTGGCTTCTACTCCACAGTAATTCCTGTTCAGTGCAGCGGCAGGGATGCTCCGACCAGGTTTATCCACCAGAGACTCTGACACTGTACTGGGGGAACAGGAGGTGTTACTAAAGATCTCTGTGTGGTATAGAGTCCCAGTGAGCACATCCTGCTGTATCCACGGTGGTCAGAGGCTCACACAGGGCAGTTCCAGTAGAAGCGGGAGCTCAGAGTGGAGTCCCCTGAAAAAAATACAGAAAATAGCCACATCAGATAGAAAGTGTCAATATAAATGAGCAATAAGATTATAAGACATGTTACTCTATGAAGTGGGAGCCATAGTAACGGATGCAAGCCCTGATCATGCAGTCCTGACGTTATTGGAGCTCTGGCTGCTCTGTGCTCCTCCTCTGATCGTAATCATCTGCAGTAACATGACAACAACTCAAGCCCAGCATAAATCATGTGGCCTCTAATTTGAGAGCACTGGATCTGAAATGAAGGATTTTCAATTGGCTTTAAATAATGTGGTTGAAAATAATTCAGAGCCTAAATCTGTGCTCTGAGCTATTCCTTGTAATCACTCAGACAGTAACACTGCATAGTAGATTGTTTTGACCACTTGGGGGCAGAGGAACAAGCTGTAAATGCAAAATGACATTCTGCTTGGAACAGTTGAGACAGTCGCTGCCTTCTGGCACGGAGCTGAATCCACGTTGGAGCTGTGTGGGTGAAAGTCATGCACCCGTCAGTGGCATTAAACCAGTCAGAGAATTGCTAAAGTCTGGTGTGCCTCACAGCTGGATGATAATGCTGTGTGGGGTTACACCTTATTGTTGGGATAAAAACATGAATTCATTTCCAGCGTTCGGTCTCTCATTGTTCCTTTGTTAACAGGGTCACTGGATTATAGTCATTGATGTAGCAACTGCCTGCAGAGACGTGCATAGATACAGAGAAAACAAACAGCAACGCCCAGGCTTAACGTGATGGAGTAACACAGAACTGCTGGAAAGAATGTCAACAAATGTCTTCGGCTCATGCTGAGGAAAAACACGCTGTTGTATTAATTAGACCACATTCACAGTTCAATTAGTTCGTTCAAGTGTCTGACGGGGCACTCGGTCTGTTGGCTGCAAACTGAACGACCTCCTTCAACTCGGCTCCAGCTCCTCTTTGGATTCAAAGGGACAACTTTCCATCCCATGTCTGCTCCACAGCTGCCTCATCATGGCTTTTCGTGATCCGGTCCATGTTAGAGCTGGTCCCGGGGCTCCGTGGGTGCGGGGGAGCCAGCGTCTGCAGCTTTGGGAAGCCTGAGTCAGTCGTGAAACTAGACCTCACCCTGACAGCGAGCGCTTTTCCTCTCACGTCACTCTTTGATTTCAGCTTGTTCTTCCTTTCACAACATGGCTTGTTGTTGCCTTCAGTGGCTTCTTTCCCAGTGATCCACTAAAAATCCACCACAGATAAAGTACAGGCGATAACCTAAACCTTCCCAACCCAAGAGAAGCGACTGACTAGAATTACTGGAAGTACCTTTCGTGGCCAAACAACACAAATGGGGGATTCCCACTCCCCACACATACATTTGATCCCTCCAATAAACAGGCCTGTTGTTTTGCTACCTTAAAGCGCCTTCCTTCCTTCCTGGCCCTTGTCATTAATAGTGTATTAAACAACGCTTAGCTTCCCAAGCTGACATCTGGTGAGCAAGGCTCCAGCTGAAGGTGTTGCTCTCCATGTAATTACCTCTGAGCAACATCAAAGACAGTGTCCATTCTTTCCGTGTATAGACATAAATACCTAATGTGCTACAAATTGGTCAAACATTCCTCAATAATGTCCTTTAGTAAAGTCTGCTACCGGATAATAGCGGAGGCTGAGGATTAAGACGCCAGGTTTACTGTAAGAAACGAGGAGTGATCAACGCGTCCATGCTGCTCTCATCAGCATTTTTTCACAATAGCGGAGGATAAAACCGTGACTTTAAATGTTTAATGTCTTGAATGCTAACACTCATTTAGATGCAGGCACAGTGAATTTGTATCTTCCAGCTTCTGAGCGATTGAACACATCTGATCCTATGTAGGTTCATCAACTGACCCATCTGGTTTCTGCAGCAGGTACATTTTAATGGTCTCTTTAGGTTCCTCAGCAGCTTCCTTGTAGCACTGTAGACTTTTGTTCCTTCTACCCTGTATGCAAAGGTGAGCCCACAAAGGTCAAGGCCACAATCTGGCTTCAAAGCAACGGTTTGTGGCCATTTTGTTGCTTGTTTTTAGCCATTTTATCTGTATTAATGATTATGGAATGAAACCTTTTTCCCTTTCAACACAGTCACTGTGAACCTGGAGACTTTGTCTGGTCTCTAGTCTCTAGGTTTTCTCAGACTTTAATCATCTATGAAAAGAACATAGCAGTAGACCTAAACAGTAACATTAAAGTAGGATTCAAAGAGTTCAGGGCTTTTACGTACATAATACACATGAACTGAAACACTGATTCTTTCCTACTAATCACTTCGATCTTTATTTCTTGTGAATTACCTTGTGGGTTTAATCCTCGGTGTGAGGAGAAGGGGACATCCTGGACAAGACTAATTACAAAGATCCAACACATCTTGTCAGCTATTAAATTTAAAGCAGCTGTTGGATAAATGACTGCTGTTGACATTGAAATATTTAGAGCTGCTGCTGTAGAGTGTTAACATGAGGCTCAGTCAGATTCCTGTCCTGTGCTACAGTGAACTGTCCCACTGTAACAGAGTGGACTGATCGGACATTTCTGCACCGCTGCTATTGGTCCGCTCATGGGGGATCGTGCGATGATCTGGTTACATTGTCATGCAGGCATTAAGTGGCCACATGATGGGACTTTTCCTCCAGATGCATGTTTGCAGTGTTTAGTTCACAGCATATCCAGCGTATAGTTGAGTTGCTTCACACGGAAGATCAGTCCTGGCAGAAACCCGTCAGCGCACTTACAGTACAGCTGCTTGTGTCTTGCTGTTGTCTGGGTTCTTGGTTTGAACACTGAGAAATAACCCTTTGAGTTTGGACTTTTCAGCACAGATACATTGTCAGACTTCACAGCGTGTCCTCCGATGTCTCGTCACTCAGCCACATGTGGCACAGTGAGCCGACGAGCACGGACGCACATCTGGTGACTGACGAGTATGTGTCTCCTCGATGCTGTTGACACGCTGACTGTGGAGTGCGTGAATCAATAGATTCATTCATGGGACGTTTTTTTACTCGTTGCAGCTGTACAGTTTGTGTGTGTGTGTATGTGTGTGTGTGTGTTTGTGTGTGTGTGGGTGTAGACAGAGAAAGAGAGGGAAAGAGAAAAGGTGGGTGTATGACGGGCTGGGGGTGGACTCATATTTAACCTGTAACTTGAGAAGCCGATAAGAAGGAGAGATTGAAGAATGAGCATGTGACGAACAACTATGTGTGTGTGTGTGTGTGTGTGTGTGTGTGTGTGTGTGTGTGTGTGTGTGTGTGTGTGTGTGTGTGTGTGTGTGTGACGGACGTCCAGAAAGAAAAGCCCTGCTCCTTCTGTCCCGTTCCTCCTGATCTCCCTGGGAAATTCACTTCGCTCCTTTTTTCTCCTTCCTTGTTACTCGCGTGCCCCCCTCTGCCTCTGGGAGGAGGCTCAAACGGAGTGGGGACGAGGGGAGGAGAGAGGCAGGCGGTGGACGAGAGGGAAGTAGCTGGAGCCTGAAGCCAGACTTTGCTGCTTATTCAGCTCTGAGTGCTGCACTGCGTTTCCAGTGGTGGCTGTTGAGATTAGTCTTCGCCTGCACTTCTCCCCACACCCATAAAGACTCTCTAGAAATTTTTATGCTTTTTTTTTTGCTTGGAGGAGGAGAAAGAGACAAGCCAGCCCCATTACTGTACCCTGCTCACTGAAACCCTGTCTCTTTATCTCACACACTTGTACACTCCTCCCGCCTAAGCCAGTGGATTTAGCTGCAGCCGTCTGTTGGGAGCGCAGAGAAAAGCCTGTGCTTCATAGAGGGAGAAAGGACAATGCAGCACTAGGACACAGACAGAGACAGACAGCACACAGGCAGAGGCACAGGATGGCCACCGCAGTCTTTCAGGTAAGAGCGCGGCTGCTGTCTGCCGCGGACGTCCTGAGCTGTTCCCAGGAAAGCCTGGGCGCTGTGGATTGGTTGCCTGGAGAAGCAGAAAGCTTTAAGTGCTCACAGATGTCGAGGTGCCGTACGTCAGTGTGTGTGTGTGTGTGTGTGTGTGTGTGTGTGTGTGTGTGTGTGTGTGTGTGTGTGTGTGTGTGTACAGTAGGTCTCAGTGCTGCGTCCAGCGTGATGACAGGACGATTCGGTGTGTAAGACGTCTCCTTCGCTGCTTCACAGGACTGTGTTCCTGTGTGTGGTCTGGTGGGTTCACCATGTGTTGTGGGTTTTGGCCCGTGGCTGGAGTCGGAGCAGCGTCGGCGTCGGTTCCCTCTGGTTCCAGTGCTTTTCTTTACCTGCAACACAACCTTCGCCTTGTTGTGTGTGTGTTTAAGCTTTATTCGTGCTTCGTCGTGTGAAAGAGTTACTGCCAACAAGTCTTTGTGTTAGAAAGTGATGTGCTGTAGATTGTGTGTGTGTGTGTGTGAGAGAGAGAGAGAGAAAGAGAGGGAGAGCGAGTCTGCAGCCACAAACAGTGGTGGAGTTGCTTCACACAGAACATCAGTCCTGGCATGAGAAACCGGGCAGCACATTCACAATAGCTTGTATCCTGCTGTTGTCTGTGTCGTCTGGATTCTTGGATTGAACACTGAGTAATAAGCCTTTAGGTTCAGACCTCACAGCACAAATATATCTGTTCAAACTGAAACCACTTGGGAGTCGGGCAGTGACTGTTGCTGTGGACGCTGCCCTGTGATGGCTCCCGGTCCGTACCCCTGAATGTGTGGGCCTGCGGAACAAGGCTCTGCGCTGCCCAGACCCAGACCTCCACAGGCAGAAGTCCGTGTCCGACTCTGCTGCTGGCAGAGGTATTTAATGGTCACTGGGCAGCGCTCTATTCACCATCAGTCCATCTATTGGGGACTAAAGATGCGAAACCACAGTCAGCCACACATGCAGCGAGGTGTGTGTGTGTGTGTGTGTGTGTGTGTGTGTGTGTGTGTGTGTGTGTGTGTGTGTGTGTGTGTGTGTGTGTGTGTGTGTGTGTGTGTGTGTGTGGGATCAGGGATGATGCAGTGGTCCATGCTCCATGAAAACCACCAGCGTGAAGCTCCTCCGCTGGTGTAATCCTGTGGTGTGGGTGTGTTTCATCCTTCCAGGCACCGCTTCATCTCCTGTCTATTGTTAAAGCGTTTAGTCCCCGTATTGCTCATGTCGCTGATGCGGAACCGATGAACAGCCTGCGTGTAGAACGTAGCCGCCGCAGCCTCCTGTAGAACCAAGCTGCTCTGCAGAGCGGGGATGTGCTCTGATACCCTTCGTCCTCCGGGTGTTGGCGCGTCCTGTAAACCTGCAGTACAATTAACATAAAGAGTGTGCAGCTGAGCCAAAGCGGCTCGGCCACAGGTGGGCTCTCAGTGTAATTAATAGAATCCAGAGAGAAAAAGCTCCATCTTCTTCTACTGTGTCCAATGGTGGTACAGTAGCTTGTCTGACGTATGATATAAGTGCTGTCATGAAGTAACACATCCAGAGGCTGAAGGTTCCTGTTTAACCGACACACGTTTTTCACATTCAATGCTTATAGTGGCACATTGAATGAGTCCATGCATCACGGTGACCCTGTCCTGATCATGGATTGAACCTTGAATCCAGGAAAGATGTGACGGTGCTACTGTAGCATGAAAGTGGATCAGACTGAGCTGAACAGGATTTACATTGCATAGCAAATACATGGCATCAAATGGGATTTGATTCATATGCAGTCCAATGAAAACAGAGAATTTCTATATGAGCGCTATTTGAAGTATGTGCCCTGTGTGTGTGTGTGTGTGTGTGTGTGTGTGTGTGTGTGTGTGTGTGTGTGTGTGTGTGTGTGTGCCAGGCCCGGTTGTTTTCCTTTTTTCCCTCCTTATCAAGCCTTCATGTCTCTCTGAGGAATGTTTATAGGAACCAGACCTGTTTCCTTGGGTTTGCCAGAAAGCCCTGGTGTTGTTGTTTGCTTTTCATGGCTGATTGATGGGACCTGAACAGAAAGGCAGGAAACATCGGTGCCAGGTTCCTGAACGTGTCCGACCCGCCTGGACTGGAAGACAGGGACGTGTTTTCTGTTTTCGTTTTTCCTACTTCAGGCTCCACAACTGAATGACTCTGACATATTTAATGTCAATTGATTCCTGGATGTATCGTTAATGTTTGTTTGTGGCAGCTGGTAAACCTTAAATCAATAACTTTTGAGTTAGCTTTTAAATTCATATCAATGTCAGAGATCTTCAAGACATGAACATAAAGACATTGCAACTTGTGTAAATCTGCTGAGCTGGAAATCTGATATGGAACGTGACCCCCACTGTAACAAAGGGAACAAGCTGTAAATTCAACGTGTGCAGTGAGGCCCAAACATGAGAGACACCAACGTTCAGCACGTCTCCTGTTTATTTGATTCATCACAGGTTGATCTCCTCGTGATAAAACTGAGAGATCTTAATCTTTACGACCTGCGGTACTAAATCATTGTCCTTGAGTCACATCAGACAAGGAGACAAGACTTAAGTTGTTAGTCTCAATAAGACTGATGTCAAAATAAAGCAAGTAAAGAGAAACAGAGCAGGTGGAGAACAGGTCTCACTGTATAGTGATGGGCGTGTGCTGCACCCACAACCATGTCGGGTGCCGAACACCTTCTGTTCCTGGTTTGACTCACAAATTGAATTTTCCACACTAAATAGTTCTGCTGGGATGTGCCAGGTTTAAAGCTCTGGATAAACATGAAAGCACCCGCGACAGCCGTGTGTTTATCCGCCAGCCCACGGGGCCGGGGAGCGCTCCTCGCTGTGGAGGTGGAATGTGCTGGGCTGGGCCTCAGTTCATCGCTCCACGGCAGGGTTTAAGTGCGGGTTGTTTACCCGAGCGGCGAAGCAGATCGGCGCTGATTCCATGTCCGTTAGGTGAGGGTCATTAACGTATTCCAGCCCGGGAGCGGTTACATAACGGCGTCGGTAGCAGGCAGGAAGCTGAGTGCATGTGAACTGTCCCAAAACAGGAAATGGGCCCTTGTTTAACACTGTTAACTCAAGCATGCACGGAATGCAGCAGCACAATTATCCTTTATTATATTACATTCATTTGAATACTCCTGATAGCATCGGCACACACTCACTCCTGCCAGACCTCCTTCCCACACACTGTAGACTACAAACAAAGGCTTTGTGTTGGGTTTCATCAAACTATGATTTACACATTGACTGCACAGTGATTCCTACGTGTACATACGCTGTTCATGGTGCATGCTGGGAGTTTAGAGGCGCCTTTGTGTCACTTATGATGGGGCTGCATCATGGTTAGATTAGCCTGGTTCTCTAAAAGCACCGATGTCAGTCTCACGCCTTACACTTGCAGTCAAAGTCAGTGGGATTCACCCTCTGGGACCATGAATGCATGCTGGGATAGTTTGCTCTGTTTATGTTGATAGCACCACAGGAGGTCACGACCTTACACAACACAGTTGTTCACCTGTCTTTAGATAAACGTGGTTTCTAGGAGGTCCTGAAGTTTAATTCCAGCTCCAACGAGCAAAGAATCAACTACTTACAGTATGAGAGGGAATTTGAGCTATTGTGACGTGGGCAGACTCAGACTTTCACATCAGAGGTCTTAATACACTGGCGGCATTGACTTGTTTATCACATACAGACTCTGTCTCTTTGGAGGACAAGTAATTTTATTAGCCGTGACATTCAGCTAATGCTCTGTTGCCAAGCTCAGGGCATGTCCAGTCACTTGCCATTACATTTAACAATTAGCTAGAGTCTGTTTCATGGAGGAAGAGAAGCTACATGCATATACAGTAGGAGGCATCTGATCCTGTGTATGACTTGGTTTAAGCAAATAAAAGTCAAGTATATTTGTTTTAGTTGGAGACTGATTTGGTTAGAACGCTATAGGTGAGGAGAGAACACAAGGCACCATGTACAGTAAACACAAACCGTAGCAGGACACACAGATACAAGCGACCTGATGATGACCATGCTGAGTCTGCATCTGGACACTCAGCAGGAACCGGCCCACGGGTTCTGACTAGAATAGCTGCTAATAGAAGTGGTCTGAGCCAGACAGAGATAGCGTCCTGTCCACAGCAGACACACTCCATGCATTCCTCCGGGATGCCAGTGTTCCACTGATACACAGTGGTGACAGGCAGCAGTCACTGAGGAGGAGAGTTCCCATGAAGTACAAAGACCTTCTAACGTTGGTTAATAAGAATGAACTACCAATTGATCAGAGAAACATGTCGATACCAGTGCATCAGTTGTTCCTAGGTTTGACCTTTGACCTTCTGAATCCAATGAGCCGCTCTCGCTGTTAGCGTCCACAGCTAGTAAAGTTTAATATCAAGCTTCTGGCTCCGTCACTCTCATCAAGGCTGTGACATGTGTCTGACACCATTTGTCCATTTGGAGCAGAGATGAAAGGTGCTTGAAAGACTGAAGACATAGGAACGAGAGAGACGTCCCTGAACGGTTCTGTGCTGCTGTTAGTGAGGAGGAATATTGCAAATATCTAAATAGGCTCAAAGACATGAGCAGGAAGGAAAGCTTGTGTTTGTGTTCCTCCTCATTATGACCACCATTATCATTACGCTCTTCCTGTTTATCATGTTGTTCCACTCATCGCATTGAGGACGTCGTGGGCTAATCAGATCTGTTAGTGCTTGATAGATCGCTGAGCAGCAGCATTTCATACAGCATGGATGAAATGATGCTTACTGTCGTCTCGGCTGAGGTCAAGGCTGCTCAGTGCATTTAACATGAGGAGCTGTCCGTCTTCACGTTAAACACAGAGATGTTACAAACTAATATTTGATTTAAAGCTGCACACATTGAGTTTCCACCATTTGGAGTCAACGCCAGAGGCCGATGTGCACGATAAACACTTCTACAGCTGTAGCTGTGAATATATTTATCATAATACCAGTGGTTATATAAAAGCATTGATTAGTGCGGCTTGAAGTGAATCATCTGTAACCAAAAATGCAATAAATGTAAAAAATGTTACACTCGACTGAAATTCAACAATGTTAAACCGTTTTTTGTTTCTCGCTTCAGGTGTCGTCATCGTGTGTCCCAGCGACGAACTACGAGCTGGTGAGTAAAACCTCCTTGTCTTTGTAGAACATCAGCTACTGCTCAGACAGCGGCTCATGGGGGTTCTAAACCAACCCCCCCACTGTACTTCATCATCGCTGGCAGCTGGTTTTTCTGCTCCGTTATAAGTAAACGCGATCCCGGATAAGAAACGCGTGTCGCTGAATGTGCTATAGCATGATGACGTCGTTTGCTGCTTATAATAACACTGAACAGAGTACGAAGGGCGATAAAAGCTCCGCTGCCTTATTTGGTGTTGGCGTTAGAAGCTATGTAACGATTGGAAACGCTTTCCTCACTCTCCTTCTCACATGTTGCGCATTTAAATGGTTTTGGGTCGGTGACAAACCAAACCAAATATCCCCTGCGCTTTTCTACGGTCACAGAGAAAATATTTCATGAAATGTGGTGTTGTTCTTTCATAGCGGCGGCGGTGATCGGGCAGGAACGTTATCAGCCTCTGCAGAGGCTTTCGCGCCGTGGAGACATCTGGTTGAGATGTGCAGCAGCACACGCATTCTGGGCATTGCTTCGAGGCCTGCGCTCAATCCCCAGTCTTTGCTTGGTAAAGTGAACACCTCTGGATTCTAGCTTTGACGTGACTGTGGCCTACGTGCCACATTAATAACTCAAGCGCTTCCTCCTACTGTAGCACGGTCTCCCTGTGTCAGCCTGCAGCCGGGCTCAGCTCAGCGTTCAGTCAGTGAGTAGATTGTGTTTCCGTAGTGACATCTGAAGAAAGAAGCTGTGAGCTGCATCTCTCCGTTCCAGGGTGAGCTGCCAACCGCTGTCTCCCCAGAGGCTTTTCTGCTTTAACGCTGCTGATTGCTGCCATAGCTTTTATGGCAGCAATAAAGAGCTGAGGTGTAAAACATCTGTTGACACATTTTTACTGTAACACCAGGAATGTGGTGACAGAATAAACTATACGAAGTGGCAGCGTGTTCAGAAACTAAACGTGGACCAACCACCTGCTGCACCAGGTGCCGTTGGACCCGTCTCTAGCAGAAAAGTGACGAGTCCGTCTAAGTACGCGAGCATGGACGCTGTGCTCGGCCCCATGTTTGGAGAATTCCTTCATGAGTTACCGTCTCGCTCAGGTGGAGGCCGATTGCAACATCGGCCATAACTTAACTTAGCAGGAGGAATATGATGGAAAACAACAATCGAGTCGAGACATCGATCAGACAGCGAGCTAAGACAAATACAGCTCCGCTGCCAGGCGACGCTCACTCTGAATGGAATTATCAGATCTCAGCAGCAGCTGGGTCTTTTTTTGGGGTTAAAAACACATTTCGAAGCATACTTCTGTGTTATTTATATGATCGGTGATAAAGTGGACGGAGGCCATGTTACTTCCAACAGGAATGAGATCGTTTATCAAAAGACGCAGTTGAAGACTAGCGACAGTCGAAACGTCTGAACTGTTGAAACAGGGACCCTTGCTTTGGTGTTGATTTTAGTTTATACGTCTGACTTGAACTTGTGTCGTCTGCATGGAGTTAAGCTGAATCACACTGGGGTATTGGTAGAAATAATGAAGCTCAGCTGATTAGTAGATTTAAACATGTGCTGGGCTCTGGCTGTGACATCAGCATCATGGTGCCCCATCCACACGTGGAGGTGGGGAGCCTAGTGTTAAACAGGAATGAGGTCAGGATGAGGTGATCGAACAAAGCAACACCAGGGAACACCGGGCCTGGCAAACACACACACAACGCATACAGGCTCTCAGAACCATAAACCCCCAACACCTACGTCATCTAGCTGCTGTTCAGCAGGATGATGTAGACGGCCTCTTATGATCCAACCCTCCTGAATGTGAAGCTTCCAGCACAAACCTGATCCAGAGTCGGAGCCAGGCTGCGCCCCAGCAGGTGTTTCTCAAGTGGCCGGTGAGAGAATCTGTCACCATCAAGTGTGTGCAGTGTTACATAAGACATAAGGTGTGAGAGCACATGGACGTCTGTCTCAGAGGGACCAGGAACACAACCCCAGCTCGTCTGGGAGCTCCTTACAGTAACTGTGGAGAGAAACCAGCCAACGCTTTCGTGTTTGACGTTTCGACCGCCTGAACACAAACCGGCTTTGATTCATCGTGAACAAGCTTATCACGCTGAGGCTCAGCGCAGATAAAACAGCTCACCACCAGACGAGGAGTTACTGATAACACCCTCACAGACACGGCGACGCCAGGAGCCATTAATGATACAGTGCTAAGAAAGACTGTAGCTCGTTATTTATTAAACAGTTACCTGACAGTCTAACGGTGCACACAGGTGACTGACAGCGCCAGGCCAAGGCTGCACTCACCTCTTTGTTCACTTTCATGACTAATTACACCGTAGATGGTTCCTAAAGGCATCAAACCTGCAGTATAAATGAACATGTGAATGAATGTAGTGAAGACAAATGTGAAACAATTTAAAATGTGTTTTTGTTGTAGATAGAATGTTTGCTTTGCTCTCTCCTCATCGTCTCCTCAACATCTTCTTATCGTCTTCATGAGCTTCATGAGGTCGTCACCTGAAATGGTTTCACCTCGTCAGGTTCATTGGTGGAATTTCTACCTTAATGGGGGTCATAAAAATATAGAAAACCATTAAAATGAGCAGAGGCCAAACCTATGGGTCCTGATGTTAGCTGTATAGTGTTGAAAACCAACATTGAAGTGTTTATTTTGCTTATTAAGAATGTGATACGTCGTGATTGAATCAGTGAAAACATTGGCTGTAAGCTGTAGTTTATAAATTTAAGATGCTGTGGATGATGGAGGCAAAACTATTCTGGTCACATTCACTTCACCAGTTAACAGAACAGACTGCTCTGCACTAAGCTATGACTCTTAGTTCTGTGTTTGACAAGCGTCAGCTTAGACTGATGCCTTTAATAGTGTCTGGTTTGATTGGTTCTGACCCGTTTAGAAGTTTCCTCTGGTACCATAAAACATTTAAAACCAAATTTAAAGACAAATAATCTCCATAAGATTTGGTGTTTATTTTGTGTTTATGGTTGATCTAGAATGGAGGCTGATCAGTAGGTGTGTGTGTGAGATGCCTGTCTACAAACACACACACATCCCAAGGAGTGAACCTCCCTCTGCTCTCACATGTTTAAAGGCTTTGGTTACGTAACAGTGAGTCGTATCGGTGGGAGCAGAGACGGGCGCAGTGAGAAGCTCACGGCCTTCAGAGTCGCTTTAGGGCCACGGGTTTTTCCCACAGCAGGGACCGTCCAGCCTGGTCTTCAGGGACCCCTGGTATTTGAGAGGCCTGCTCCCCCTGACGGGGACGGGGGCTGGAGTAAACACATTCTGACCCTGCACTGGAACCGGCGCCGCACACAGGCCCACAACTGTGTTTACATTTCTGGACGATGGCTGTGTGAAAGGAGCCCAGAGCATGAGAGAGCGAGAGAGAGAGGGAGAGAGAGAGAGAGAGAGAAAGAGAGAGAGGGAGAGAGAGAGAGAGAGAGAGAGAGAGAATAGGGAGAGAGAGAGCAAGAGAGAGGGAGAGAGTGTGTGTGTGTTTGTTTGTTTATGAACTTTCTGTGACATCGTATTCTGGTCATAGTTAGTTTTTGTTTTCTAATGTCTTGTAAAAACAAATGATTGAGAAGAAACTCTAATTAAAAAGTGCTGTTTCCAGCGTTGGGGCAGATCAGATGCGTTTTATCACTTTGAGGAGCCCCATGAAGTCATGGATGCTTCCATATGAAGGCTCATATGTTCCTGTCAAGACAGCTTCTTTGTGAGCGATCAGAAGGTTTGGTATTTGATGTTTTCCCCTCAGCTGCTGCACATCCTGACCCTGTCCCCGTTACACCTGGCTCCTGTTCACTCAGGCAGGCTCCAGCTCTAGTGAAGCGCTGTTGCCTTTTTAGGCAGTCACTGGAGGAGAAACTTCAGTTTAGGACGTTGCCAAACAGCTGTGCTTCGACTTAAACACAAGAAGGAATTCTCATAGTACCTGCAGCAGTGATGCTGAAGCCACCTCTGCTGCTTTCACAGGGCTTCAGACTCCGGCGGCCGCCAGTCATGCTGTGTGTGTGTGTGGGGGGGGCTGCAGTGTGATGTGCTTCCACTAGACGGCCCTGTAGGACAGTAGCAGCACACTCAGGTGTTTCACTGCTCCTTCCTCCCATGCATTTCATGTGGATGCGCCTTCATGAGCTAGGTGAACTGCAGGCTGCGTCCCCTCTGTGGGAGGAAATCGCCCGGAGATCAGGTTTCATGCTTTTCCTCTGTTCACCCAGGTTCCCACTCGCTGTCACACATTGTTATGGAAAGGGTCCTCCAACCTTCTGTCCACTTGGAGCCGCCTCAGCTGAGTCCAATGGGCTGAGCCTCTGAAGCTACACAGCCCCAGTATATTTAGCCCTTTAGTATATTTAGTCATTTCCCAAGACGGGGGGAAACTCCCTGCACGCTACCTCTGCTTTTCTACAGGAGTGGGCTATAATTTGCCAAAGTGGTCAAAGGAGCCACTGTAAACACATGGTACAGTGGAGGCAGAGATAAAGAGCGTGGCTGAGAGCTACACTCTGAGGGCGCACAACGCTTGTGGGGACCCTTTACCCCAGTTGTGTGAAGGTGACCTCAGCGTGGCCGAAGGGGCTTCTCTCCTGTTTAACATCTGGGACTTGCCAACGTTTTTTTTTTTCCCACAACCTGTGCAAATATTTGCCGTTTCCACATGTGTAGCCCCCTGAACCCGCGGTAAGATTTTATTTTCCAAAACCTGCTGCTAAGCCAACACGACGCCAGGTTAGAGCCATGAAACAGCGCTGGCTGGGTGCAGGTTGTTGTTTTTAGCAAACGTGAGCTGCCAGAGCTGATGAGAAGCTCAGCACCCGTGTGTGGTTTGGGATGTTATTTTTTTGAATACATTTGACAGGTTATTTACTTGGACATTACATGGCGATAGCACGAGAGGTTAAAACAACCACAGTAAAAATACAACATGGCTGCTCTGGACTCTGAGGCTCAGCTACAGATGCGAATCCTCTATGACACAAAGCTGTGGAGTCTTTGAAACATGCAGCTTTTTTTTTAATGACTTGCGGTTTGTTGAGCCTGTGATGCAGCGATGCTTTGCTTTGATGGGGACTCAAATCTCTTCCTGTCCGGACTGTTTTGCTGATACAAACTTTCATACTTTCTGGATTTGTCACAAATATCTGCAACAATGCTCCACCAGGCTCCATCTGGCTGCGATTGTTCTGGGCGGAAACACACATGTTGGGCTGCATCGCTGAGTCTGTGTGTTTTCTGGGTATACACACAATACTCTCTATTTGTGCGAAAATGCCTGTGGCTGTGGCCTCGGAGCGAATCCACAGTCTACATTTAGAGTGTCAAACACCAGCCTGCTGCTTCCTGCTGCTTCCTGCTGCTCTGGCCTCCACGTGATGGAGGCACACAGTTATACACCTGCCCGCTGGAGACGGGATGAATTCAGCTGGTATGTTAGTGGGGAGGCTGCAGCTTCAGGATCAGTCTAAGGCCTCATCTGGAGCCACAACCAGATTAGAATTGACTGTTTATGCTTCAGAGCAACGTCTTTGTATCAGCTCACACCGATCACAACTGAACATATCCTGTAGTTATTCTTTGTACACGATGTTGATGTCTTATATCTGTCTGCTGGTATCATCATCCATACAGAACGCAATGTATGTACACAAACAAGATGGTATCACAAAAACATGGTATCTGCCTTTAATTGAGCCTTTCATGTGTTCATCCATCCATCTTGTTGCTGGAGGTGCTGAAAGGCAGGCTTCAAGCTGGACAGGCCAGCAGCACTTAACTGGAGGAGCACTTCAAACTCAGACTTACTGTACTGCACGTTATGCTTAGTTTGTCTCTCTCTCTCTCTCTCTCTCTCTCTCTCCCTCTTCTGTCCATAGCTGTATATGGTGTTGAAACAGAGCTGGCCTTGGAGGCTAATGGAAGCCAACTTGTCTCTGTGTTTACACGGAGGGATTATAGATGGTCCCATGCATTTGTAGAGTCCCACTCAGCTCCAGGCCACATTAGGGCAAAGAATGATGCCGAGTGTCGCCTAGCAAGAGACCGGCCTACGTACAGTGACATACTGTAGGATTGTGTGACACCGTGTTGAGTTTACTTGTTCTACAGGTGCTGGGCTCACTTTCTGTCTCCTGTGTTTGTCCTGAACAGGCGCCAGGCAGCGACCTCGCTCTCAAACATGTAGACACCATGGTGAGTTGGACTGATGCTTTTTAAACTGACTCAGTTATGAACAGAAGGACTCTTAGCAAACATCTGAGTTGTGTCAAACACAATCTGTGGATCTATGAATAATAAAATGCTGGTTGCTCCTCGGCCTCTTGTTCGAAGGTTCTCACCCACAAAGCTCAGCGTCTCACTTTAAGACCTGGACATTTACCCGTTTTGACTGAATTTCACCATTTGGTAAACAAATCTGTATTAAAAGTGAAGCTCTAAACCTTTTCCTTATATTCAAATAAACCAAATACAGGATGATGCTCAGTTAACATTAAGCAGGTTGCTTCAGTCTTGCTGGGCTGCATTTACAGCTTAGACTCCTCATGTTACATTTACATACTTGCACTTACAGCTTATTACTATAATGAAGGTGTAAGTTCATTAATAAACACAGCTGCTGAAGTCGAGTCGGAGCGACTTACAGGATTGTTCTTCTGGACTTTTTACTCCCACAGAGCACTGAGTGTCTCTGATGACTACATGCGTGTTAGACCCAGTATAGTCCACGTATAGATGTTTGCCTTGGACTCTGTGTGACGCAACTTCCTGTGAGTTTTATTTTGTCTGGGAAAGCAGAGCTCAAATAACCAATTTAGAGCTACCACCCAAAGTCAAGTGCCCACTTTCTCCACAAGAACCAAAATAGACGCACATGCACCAGCGTGCCTCAGGGTTTACTGTGTCCAGGACGGCTCCTTCCTCTATGGTTCCTCCAAATGAGGAAAACACTTACTTCTTCTTGAAGCCACACGAGTCACATTGATTCAGTTTAAATCACTGTGTTGGTGCTTTATGTGTATGATCACATGGCACATGTACAGAATGTACAGAGCCGAGCGTGTGTGTGTGTCTATCTGTGTGTGTGTGTGTGTGTGTGTGTGTGTGTGTGTGTGTGTGTGTGTGTGTGTGTGTGTGCTCCTCAGCTGTTTGCTCTCAATGACGTCTCATCGCCTCAGAGCATCGAACACATGTCTCATGACTGCATGAGTCTCTTTGGTGGAGCTGCTGTTTCTGTTACCCCACATTACTGCCTTCCTTTCATCCCGTCGATCAGAAGTGTCAGGTTGAACACGGAACACTCTTACGCCGAGGATCTTAGCTTCTTGTCAAACGCCTGACGCGCAGCTGCGTTAGCGGCAGCCCTTCCGTCAGCTGCCTGTGGACGTGCGCGTGTGAGACCTCGGCGGATGCGATTTAGATCGGTACGCAGATGAGAAAAAGGGAGGGAAAAGTTCAACGCGGGGGGAAGATAGCGTGATGGGAGGCAGCGGGGGGAGGGGGGAGGGGGGAGGGGGATGGAGGCCAGCCCAGAGAGAGGGCGAGCGCGGTGCAGGCGGCAGCGCTGTGGAGGAGTCTGCCGAGGGAAGGAGCACGGGGTGAGGCTGCTGCTGCTGCCGCTGCTCCCGTCACACCGGCGCTTCCACACGGCCAGTTCTTCACAGATGAGCCGGGACGGGCCTCTGCGACGGCGCCTCTCCTCCCTGAGGGGCGCCTGGCGCTGGAGTACGGGCCACCTCTTCAGGAAGGTAGGATCAATCAGGGCTCGGGGGGGGGGGGGGTTTAGTGTGCGGAGCTGGAGCCGTCCTTTGCTGCTGATTTCGTTTCTAGTTTAGTACAGTTTCTATGGTCTCGTCGGGTTTTTACCAGCCCCCAACTTCTTCTTGTTCCCTCTCGTCTTTGGCTCTTTCTCAGATGGTTAATTTGTATGGCCTGCTTGTAAAGTCAACCGCCCCAGATGGTTTTCATCTGGAAACATGCCTGGAGGACCCCCCACTCCAGCTCCGACCTCCTCCTAGTCCTCACCTCCCCCCTCTCTAAGGACAGACACAGGTCTTAGTAATGTTCAGGGTCCGAAGCTTCGACGGGCGCTTTGTGCATGTTATTCAACCTGAATAAGAGCTGATGGTTCATTGCTGTAGACTAAACTCCGTTCATAGTCACTGATGTGTTTGTGTTCGTCAGTGAGGGTTTTATTATTGCTGACCGTAGCTTCACTGTCCTGCTCCCATTTAACCATATGGTTGCACTTCACCTTAAACACTGTGGCTCATAAAATCCTCTGCTCACTAATTTGGACTAATTTGAAGCAAAAACTTTGAAATCTGTGCAGCACCACACAAAGGGCTTGTCCCAGGATCATCTTCTGTGCCCCGGTCTCTAATCAGGACGTTTGCCGGCTCACTCATCTGGCGGCACAGATGTGCACCTACCAGGGTCGCTCACGTGTAGACTCCAGTCTCTCCAGTCTAAGGGCGCCGTGCGCGGCTATTTTCTGTCTCGGACTCAGAACAGTATTCAGCATGACCCTTGTCATGTGCTGAGTCTGTTTCTAGACCTTCTCCTTTGTCTCCGTCTTCCTCCTCACACCCCCCAACATGCTGAAATGTTTAGGCCAAAGTGCAGACAGACATGGGGGGAATTTGCTTTGTCTCACCTCAGCTGGAGAAATGAAACCACTGCAGAGAACAGCTGTAAATGAAGGGAGTTTGCAGCTAAAGATGGAAGTCTCAATGAGTTTCATGTGATTTGCTTCTGCGTTAGTTTTTTTCAAATATACTTGTTGTGAGGTCTTGCATTTATTTTCATTTGGGGCGATCAGTTTGAAAGCAAGCAGAGCTTCCACGACCTTTGTTCTATAAAGGCTGTGGTGAGACTGAAGTCTCTCATGTATTGTATTAGAGGAGAGCAGGCTGTAGCTCAACCAGGGCAGAGGTGCTGTAGTTAAACACATGCATGATGATGCATAACAGCCCCCCTCCTGTGTCCATGTGACCCAAACCCTGCAGGGGGCACGAACAAGTCCGCCAGCTCTCGAAAGCTAACGCAGCACTGCACGTCGTCATATGACAGGCAGCGTGCCACGATATTCTGTATATTCATGCAGCATTACATTATAATAATATAATCTGTGTAAGGCTCTGTCAGACCCTGGGAACCAGAAAGCGTTTTTCTGGTTTGTACTGTATATGTCTGATACTGACACGCTCCTCACTCACAGCACTTCTGTTGCATCCTGCCTGTTCTTCCATGTTGAACATGTGGTCAATGCAACAAATAGACATTAATTCAGTTACTGACATTCAGTGCAACATTAGCACAAGTGTGTGTGTGGATTTCCTCTCAGAACCGCTTCATTAAGGCCCAGGTCAGGAGCAGGTAGATAGAATAATAGAGTAGAGTAGGTAGACAGAATAATAAATAATAATAAATCATCAGTAATCAATCATCAAACCCTGCTAGGACACGTAGTGTGTTTACAGATGCTCATATTCAGGTTCTTAACAGTGCTGTTGTTGGAGCTTGTTTCAATCTCTGTATTATAATGTTGCTACAGGACAATGATTGAACGCTCCTTTGTGTTTTGCAGGGCTCAACGAAATCCTCAAAGAGCGTGGAGTCACGGCGCAGACCGTCCAGGTACAAGCCTCCTGTTCTCATCCAGCTGTTCTGTCCTCGACACCAGAAACTTTATCTAAAGTCTGTAACACACTGCCATGTACTGTTATTAAAGCTGCATGTTCCACTGTGCTGTCAGGTGTCAGCTCAGTCCTTGGGGTCACACATGTTAGTACTGTAGATGTGTAACTAACATATAAAAGTTCATGTCCATGTATGTGCTTGAATGTTGGGTAGTTGACAAATGTAAAACCTCATTCCTTCCAAAAGGGCATTTACTGTAAGATACAGGTGATATATGCAGTGTTTACATTCCCTTAATGCAACAGACACAGTACGTAGATGATGTTTAGGCACAACCACATCACTGAAACCACTGCAGAATGGAACCTGCAGCTGATGTGGCTTATGCATATTAATTGTGTCAGATTAGTATTTGGGTCTTAGGTGAATCTAGTGGTTTCTGCCAAGCTGATTGCAGCATTGAGACAAAGCTCATAGGCTTGTGGAGCTGAGAAGCACTATGTTCTTGCTCTATGCTCTTCTTTAAGCTCTGACTTTGGTCTCCACCAGCTCCCTAATTTGCTGTGTGTGCACACAGTAGATGGCAGAGCACAGTCGGCTTTTGTTGGCTGTCTGCTCTTTGTAACAGTGGTGGTTCTAGGTCAATTTTAACGGTGGGTTTGTTGTGAGCAGTGTTGTGTTACGCGCATTCACTTAACAAGCTTTTGAGAAAATACTTACATGAGGTTAGGTAAATAACACGATGAACATATTCAATCAATCTGACAACTGAGATCAGTCTACACTGATTGTTTAGGCTGATTTCAGATCCTGATAGTTGGTATTAGTCCAGAGATCACTGATGGGATCACTGCAGCGCTGAAGTCGAGCGTGTAGACAAGACTCGAGCAATCGCCTGATCTTTCCAGCTGATGAGAAGCAGGCGAGTGCCAGGTGCTTGCTGGTGAATAGACACCAGCAGCCCTGAAAAAGCGAAGCACAAACATTAAAAGATTGTGAGATGGACAATGAAGTGACGAAAGTCAAAAAGTCAAACACAAAAATGTGTTATCTTGCACACAGAAAGTAAGCTGTTGGCTGCAGCACATGACAGAGGACATGTGTGGCATATCAGCTCCCCCTATCTCTGATGAATCATTTCCAGTAAGCGCACATTGAGTGGGTCCAGATGTACAGAGCAAGTGTTTGTAAAGCGAAGCTGGAGCGATCCTCTCTCCCAGACGTATGAGCAATTTCCTCAGGGGGTACTCACAGCTGACAAATGTGGGAAATATGCTGCAGTCTGTGGAGTGCAGGACCAGACACCTCCCCGCAAACCTTTTCTCAGCGCACGGAGAAAGGCTGAAAGAGGTCCGATCGGTCACTGAGGTCACTGCAGGCTGAGGCGCAAACATGGGCCGGGCAACGTCTGGACCCAGCTTCTTTAATTTTAGTTGTGCCACGCTGGACGGTGCTGGTGCCGGTAGCGTACAACTATGTTTGGATCCGCCTCCTTTCAGAATTATTGTCCAACTCTTCACTGCTTCTGTGTTGTCTTTCAAATTGCTTTGCTGAGGCACTGTGTCTGTTAGTGAGCGAGTGAGTGATAGTGAGAGAGCGAGTGAGTGAGTGAGTGAGTGAGTGAGTGAGTGAGTGAGTGAGTGAGTGAGTGAGTGAGTGAGTGAGTGAGTGAGTGAGTGAGTGAGTGAGTGGAGTTTTGTGCTGTACATTTGTTCACATTTGTTGCATGAATGACGTTTATGACTCAGCTCATTACTGAGTTAAAGCAGAAAAGACCTAATAATATTCTCGTGACATCTCTCTGAAAGAGTTGAGTGTGTTTATTAAATCATGGGAGTGGAGCAGGCAGTAATGATGTCATCTGTAATAAATACTTCAGTTATTACTTCAGAAAACAGTTATTGGGAAAATCTTGTACTCGTGCTCATTTAAGATTCTGTCCTGATGTTCTGATCTTTCAAACCGGTAGGACTCAAACTGTTGCGTGCTGTGATGCATCACTGTCCTGGTGTTTCTTGCACATGAGCTGCATTATTTTAGTGGCATGGATTCCATCCTATCATTATTATTACCTGAAGACAGATTGTACTTTTGAAAAGTGCCCCCCTCATAGCGACTGCTTCTCCGTCTCCCTGCAGGAGCGCGAGTCTGCTGCAGGCCCTGGAGGAGAACTACGAGCTGGACCTGGTCTACATCACAGAGAGAATCATCTCCGTCTCCTTCCCCAGCAGCGTGGAGGAGCAGAGCTACGCTGCCAACCTGCGGGAGGTCGCCTCCATGCTGCGCTCCAAGCATGGCCACAACTACCTGGTAGCGTTTCCTGTGGAATATAGCAATTACCTTCGAAAATAAATAAAGCCTACTTTAGCATTTCCATTGCACAAGCAAAGCAAGAACCTCAGACTATGTATTTCTCTGTCAACATGTGACAGTTAGTAATTCCAGTATTTTGTAACACGTGTGATTTTCTTCTTCTTCTTCAGCTCTTCAACCTCAGTGAGAAACGTTACGACATCAGCCAGCTCAACCCAAAGGTAAGGCTGTCGGCTCCCAGCATGTCGCCTCCCTGTCAGGCTGAACAACCTCCTCTCTCGCCTCCTCCAGGTGTTGGACTTCGGCTGGCCGGACCACCACGCCCCGGCTCTGGACAAGATCTGCAGCATCTGCAAAGCCATGGACACGTGGCTGACTGCAGACAGCCACAACGTGGTGGTCATCCACAACAAGGTGAGTGCGAGGATGAGCAGCAGGGGGCGCTGTCCGGCCCTCAGGACCCCGCCTCCCCCTCCTGTGTGACAACGCTGGCTCGTGTGAGAGTGTGTCTTTTTTTGGGCTTGTTTCCTTTGGGATCTGCTGGACGAGTGTTGGGAAAACACAAATTATGTTAGCGAGGCATGCCACTCATCATGGCCACTTAGGTTTATTTACCCTTTCAGCCCTAAAAATGTCATAAATGCTGCGTTGACCAATATTTTCCTGTTGTTGCCTAAATTGACTTGCATCACATTATACTCTTGTGGCCAGCCGCATTCATCTGGCTCCTCACTGGGCCCATACAAACCATAAAAGGCATATCCAAATACAACTGCAGGCCCATGTCCCACATGGAAGACCTAATTATTTTCACGTTAAACCTCATTGTGTTTTGCAACATAAGACTCATGCCTGGGATCCTGAAAACCTCCGAGCCTCATTCCAACAAGTTCCCACAGAGAGGTTGCAAACAAGTCGGCTGCCATGGCTACCAGGGTTATTTTTTTCCTGCCAGTTGAGTAATGCTGGTGATGAGTGTGGGGCTTGGAAGTTTTCATGGTCACTAAGGAAGCTGGACGTGTCGGTTTTCCAGCCGCTTCCACTGGGCTCCACGCTGCTTAAGGGGCTGAAAAGCCTCATCCTGCAGTCAAATAGAAGCTGCTAAACAAGGGTCTGTTGATGTAGTAACGCACACGTGTGTTTCTGTGCCAAACTCATCAAATGTGCAGCCACTCTTTTTAATGGCTGGAACTGATATTAGTTATGTAAGAAAATACTGAACGCATCAAGCACTTTTAGTCGAAAAAAACAGTTTTATACATATTAACATGTCAGTGGTGATAAACTTCAAATCTAAACGTTTTAATGACAATAACAGAAGCACTTTGTTAAAACTAGTTAAAAAGTTGGGGACGTACTCATTTACAGGGCAGGAGGGGATTATGGGAAATGTAGGCTCTGGGAGTTTGTAGCCTGACATGTGTAGTATGGATGATGAAAGTGCACCAGCTCACATGTCTTCCTGCTGATGTTAGGAGATATTTAGTTTTTGGGCAGATATTCAACTCAGGAAGACAACGTTTGTACATGACTCTGCGTTGCTGATGTCTTTTCAGGGCAACCGTGGCAGAACTGGAGTTGTGGTGGCAGCTTACATGCATTACAGCAACATATCCGCCAGGTAGGTCACACTGTTCACCAAGCTCCCAGGTCAGCAGAGAACATAGCAGTTTGAATGTTGGGAGAAGAGACAAACTAACCACGATTGAAAACTCAATTTTTATTGGTAAAAGATAAATTTCTAAAAGCTGGCGAGGAAAAGATTCTCTGGGGGGGAAAAACAAGCCAACGATGTTCATCACAAGACTGGGGAGCAGGGGAGGGGGGGAGCACGAGATCCCAGTCTGATATAATAAGCAATGGTTTAGAAATAATACCTGCATCATGAGATTTGAACGATGTGCTCCCTCTCTATTTGTGTTGCCATGCAGTGCAGACCAGGCTCTGGACAGGTTTGCCATGAAGCGCTTCTACGAGGACAAAGTGCTTCCTGTGGGTCAGCCGTCACAGAAACGGTCAGTGCTTCCTCCTGCTCAATAACTGATCACTTCATCAACATTAACCGGTGCTGGCCTCTTGAGGAGGCTGAAGGTAGAGCGAGCATGTTATTTAAGGAGCGCTTGTTGTGTAGATCTCTGATCTACATGACTGAATCACTGGCAGTGCTCGGGTCAAACACTGGCTCCTTGTTATGATGAAGCAGGACTAAACGCTAAAGCTGTAGTTGTGAAACATCAGGAACCCTGATACCATCTGATACCGTCTGATAGCATCTGGCAGCCTGGGCTCATGTTTGTTTTCCCCTTCTGCACCCTGCTCAGGTATGTGGAGTACTTCAGTGGCTTGCTCTCCGGCCACATCAAGATCAACAACAAGCCCCTGTTCCTCCATCACGTCATCATGCACGGCATCCCCAACTTCGAGTCTAAAGGAGGTGACTGCCGTGCGCAGAGGCTGAATGCGTGCACGCATGATTTCATTTTGATCAGCATTTTATGAATTGTGTTGCAGGTTGTCGCCCCTTTCTCAAGATCTACCAGGCCATGCAGCCGGTTTACACATCTGGGATCTAGTAAGTCTGAAGACGTGCTCACGCCTAAATGCTTTTACTGGTGTCCAGGGATGGTGTGCTTGTAATGGCTCACTAATAAAAGCCCTCCCGCAGTCCCCTTCCCCACACATCAGCCTCCTCGCCAGTTTACACTTACATTATTATATTTAGCTAGCCTCCCAAGCTGTAAGCTCTTGTTTCTCCACGTCTAGTGTTATTTGTGAAGGAAGAGCCAATGAAGCAGACATCTGTGTGGATGCCTGAAGGCCATTCCCGCCACAGGACCTCCTGGTTTCCATGGCCAGACAGGAAACAATGGATGTTCTGTGACTTTTTGTTGATGTTTTGAGCGGACGGGAGGTTAGAGACTAGGATACAAGGAAAGGAAAGGAAAGGAAAGGAAAGGAAAGGAAAGGAAAGGAAAGGAAAGGAAAGGAAAGGAAAGGAAAGGAAAGGAAAGGCAAGGAGGGAACAGGAGAGCTGCATTACTTTTATTAAAGGCCATTAACTCAGTGTTACAATTTAAACATCACATATTATACTTTAGAAAACAATATATTACTTGTGATTAGTCACTAATCTGACTTATATATTTTCCTTGTAGTTTGCTGGGAGTTCCTCTGTTGCACAGCTACCTGCTGTCTTATATGTCTGACGCTCGGCTAATGGCAAATGACTTAAAAGCCATTTTAATGAAAACAGGTGATCAGCTGCTTCCAATGAATTTGTATCAGCTAGAAGTGACTCTAAATAGTGAAGCTGGCTTCATTTTGTGGGTCTGGTCTATTCAAAGCTCCAAACACAGTCATGACTCAAATGGTCCCAAGCTGTTGACTGCTTAAAGCCTGGGATCACACTCCTCCCCACCTTCCCTCACATGCTCTCCATTAGCACTCGGCACCCTTTGATCGCACTATGAGCCAGATAATCATGTAGACACTAAAACCCAAAAAAAGGCCAGGGCTGCACAGCAGTTAGGCCAATGAGGGCGCCTACGTGGTGATGAACACCGTCATGTACTCAAGCGTCAAACTGACGATAGCGTGTTGTAAAGGTAGGAGGATCATCTAACACGTCTGTGTCTTGCAGCAACGTTCAGGGAGACAGCCAGACAAGCATCTGCATCACCATAGAGCCCGGCCTTCTCCTGAAGGGGGACATCCTGGTAAGAACAGCAACACACCCAGCTTTTTTGCCTCAGGTTAACCCATGATGCTGAGATACCCGTAGCTGTGTTTCTTCTTTGGCCTCTGACCTTTCCTGGCTGCTCTCTGTTTCCTGTCCTGGGAAAGCTCCAGCTCCTTACGCCCTCTAGAGGACAAACAGTTTGGACAATGAGTGATGGATGAATCACACCACGTACCAGAACCAGACAAGCATTGCTACAGATTTGGTAAAACAACATTAGGTACTTTAGACAGGCAGAAAAACACTGCTGGCTATGGTCTGAGCCTGAACCACAGTCTGTGCACTCGGGCAATACTTTGACCATTTAATGTAGCTGAGGACTTATTTGTCCTACAGTGTACAGTGTTTCAGGCTGATCGCTGTCTATGACACGTCCTTGGGCTCAGAACTGCTTAGTTATAAAGGAGTCATTCACCGAGGATGTTCCATCTGAGCTGAACCTACGTCTCATCATTTATTCAGGATGGATTCAGTCAGATGATGCCTTCCATCATATGACTGAGCCTTGGCCTACTGGCTGTTCAGACGTTGTCCGTCCTGCGGCCTTGTGGCCAAGTTAGTCAGTGGTGTGTGTTTAGTATCCATTTGCATTGTGTGTCATACGATTATTGCTGATCAGATCTGATGCGAATGATGAATATAAACTGTTCCACTTCCATTTCTTTCTGGGAGTTGGACAAATGAAGCTACAGCTGCCAGTTAGCTTAGCTTTTAGTTGTCACAGACCCAGGCAGCCACAGACTCAGCTGAGCCTACAGACACGTCTGTGACCTGACGGGGGTCTGTGCTAATAGAGGAACCAAAGGCTCACTGGGCAGGATGCTCTAAGGTGAGCAGGTCAAAGCTACAGCCCAGATCAGGTCAGCTTTCTGGTGACAGTGGCCCCTGGGTTGGAGGTTCACGTTTCACGTCTCATCTTCAGCCTCCTTGTCCGGACGCAGCAGCAGAGGGACACTGTGCCGTGTGTGGTTGGTGTGTGGCTGCTTTTTAGAGCTGTTGTGTTGGCACCAACTAAAAAGGCATGCATGCCTTTTGTAGCTCTGGTCCATTGTGTCAGGAGACAGAGCAGTGAATCACATCGACACGTCTTGTTTTGCACATAGATCATATTATACTCAGTTGATGCTCTCTGTGTGGAGCTCAGCTTTAGGACTCATTTGATTCTGAAGCTTATTTTACTGAAAACAATGTAAAAAGTGTTTGCTCTCATTCTAATTGAACATTTCCTCCTCCAGCTGAAGTGCTACCACAAGCGCTACCGCAGCCCGTCCCGGGACGTGATCTTCCGTGTGCAGTTTCACACGTGTGCTGTCCACGACCTGGGCATTGTGTTTGGGAAGGAGGAGCTGGACGAGACGTTTAAAGGTCGGGGATGGACGCTGCAGCTGGTTCCTTTCAGTCTGTTATTAATTACACTGTTACAGACAGCCTAAGGACACGGCCTTTTGCTTGCTCTGTTTGTGCAGACGACAGATTTCCAGAATATGGAAAAGTGGAGTTTATTTTCTCCTTTGGACCAGAGAAGATACATGGTAAGAATCAAAGTGTCAGAGTTCCTGGGCATAATGGAGAATCCTCTATACGTTTCAGTATGTGGGATTGGTTCACTTGAAGCTGACATTAATGTGTGTAATACAGAAGCTGAGTTGAGGATGATAAATGTTATAGTTATTCATATTTCTCTAATGTCATAAAGGTTGTTGTCTATTCAACGAAGAAAAATATAAATGTCAGCATAGTCCTTAATGATATAACTTCAGATTGGATTTTAAGGTTTGTGTAACAACATTTCATGACGTAAAGACATTCACATTTTCTGCTCTGCCTCTTGGCACCTCTGGTCAAGGTGTGGATCACCTGGAGAACGGGCCGAGCGTCTCGGTGGACTACAACACACAGGATCCCCTGATCCGCTGGGACTCCTACGAAAACTTCAACCAGGACTGCGAGGACACGTCGGACGGTGAGTCCGTGACGTGCGACACCCACTGCTTCACTGGCACGGTTAAAAATGAGCACACAAACACACAGCGAGGCCCCACAGGCGGCAGACACCCCCCGCTGCTTGTAAAGTTAACAAGGTGTTAATTACACGGCTGTTTATTTCACCTTATGAATGCTTCATTTCCCACAACCAGTACTTCCATCATCTCCATCCCAGCGACATTCGTGTCAGTGTCAGTCTTTCTGGTTGAAGCCTTCAACTGGCTGAGAGGATGATGGGATGCTCCTCTACTCGTTCGTCTGTGTGTGTGATTCGTTAAGAGGCTGCTTGTTCTTGTCCTGTGTAACAGAGAACAAATTCAACCCGAAAGGAGTTTTTTTGATGTCTTGTTTCTTTTCATGCATTTATCCCAATAGTGGATTGTTTTAGGCACGTACAGGTGAATAGTGATACTGATATTTATAGCAAAGTATCTAAAATCACAGCATTGAAAAGTCCTAGATGTTGATGGTAAACTGTATTTTGACAGGGAGCAGAGACAGTGGTACAACAGAATTCATCTGTGGTCAAACTATGACCACACAGAAACCAAAGGCCTTGTGGGAGCAGACATTCCTGGTTCCAGCCACAGGCATGGACAGAGCCGCCCCACTGGGGAGCGGTGGTCATCCTGCCACCCGAAAAAGGAAGCAGTGCTAACGCCCTGAGAGGCAGCCGTGACTGTTTGGATGGTCAGCGCGTTGGAGTCACTTACTGTACCACTAACTCACGCTCGCTAAATGTTCTTGATCGGAATTTGTGATGTTTTGGTTACATCCATCGCTTCATTATCTGGGCTGCTGCGGTACAAGTGATGCAGGAATATAAATATGGAAACACTGTAACCATCATTCGGTTTGTGCATGACCCACCGGTGGTTCTGCAGCTGTTTTTGCTCTGGCTGCTGCCAGCAAACACTGGACAGATGATGGAGACAAGCACACAAAGCATAAATGTCTGCGAGGGGTCTTTTGGTGCTGAACGAAAACTTGTGGTTATACAGTAGTAATTATATTTACTAAATATTTATTACTAACTAGTTATGTTTAGTGACCTAAAGAGATGAATGTAGAGAAATAATACCAAGATTATAAATAGATGATGACACTAGCTGTACATTTAGCTCCTTGATGTGTTTTTATTGCTGTCCCAGACAGTCAAAGGTCAGAGGCTTCTTGGCTACCTCTCTATCACAGCCATAAAGTGTTTAGCCCAGGCTAAGTGGCAGCCTGAAATAGACCCTGCTAATTTAGTAAAGGTGTAAGTGTCGTCTGATTCTGTTTGTGTGGGGGAGGGCTGCACCTGGTCCTTCTGTCATCTGAGGATGATGCTGTGGTCCAGTCTGAGTTGGACTTTAATGAGATCATCCGCTCTGGCAGAAACACGGTCACAAGCTTTTATTTATCTACTTGAGAGCTGAAGTGGTGGATAAGACTTCAAACGTGTCCCATAATAGCCTTTCTGTGTGTGACTGATAGGATGTTGCATTTTACATGAGCTCAGCTCACAAATGGCCTTTAAAGAAGCTGTTAAAATGGTTCAGTCTCCAAAAAGGTTTCCAGGAAACTGGAGTGTTTCCACTGTCATTAGCTTCACACAGTGCAGTGCTGAAAGGGCAATTATGTCCAGGGACAGAGTGGCTGAGAGGGAAACCAGACCAAGACGTATATCTTAGAAACAAAACACGCTGTTTGTTGTTGGCCTTGCTTCCTCCCAAGCCTCTGCTCACCACAGCGTTGCATAAGGTTAAAATGATGGGATCAACACTGTGAAGTCCTGTCTTGTGGTCCCCAGTCGCCAAAGACTGACACTGGTTCTTACGACTCCTGCTGCTGTGGGTCTGCTTGAGCACAGGGCTCTATGTCACACCTGATCACTGTTAGTTACCAACCAGCAGGCAAACATTAGCTGTTCAGGGCTCAGGCAGGACTAACAGTAAGTAGCAGTCTCTCACACCCCCTTCTCTAAGACGGGAACATTGTGTTATTTCATGTTAGTAGAGCATCTTGAGGGAGTTAAGGGCTGACTAAACCCACATATGAACCTTCACATTTCCAATGTCCCTCTTGTTTGTGTCAGAGGTGATGGCCTCTGGAGATAGTGACTGAACAACTCATAGCAAGCCTTGCTTCTGGCTCAGTGACCAGCCGTCCAGTGTCACAGCGATCAGAGCTGTTCACATACTGTACGTTTTTAAGCAGCAGATCACTCTCCCACCTGATTCTAATCAACCCGCCCTGCTGCACCTCGAGTTGCTGGCCTCATACTAGCCCCCATTTAACAAAGTGCAGGAAATACTGTGTGGACAGCAGATATGTAGAGACTCTGGAAGCACATGCTCTGTGTAAACAGAGATGGGAGGCTCATATTTTTGTAAGCAGATGTTGACAGGCACTTGCTGAGTGACACACTGTTTTCTGTTCCCACTGATTTGCCAAGCCACTGCATTTTTGAAATAACTGGGACAACGAGGACCGATGAGCAATGAAAACAAATAGTGAGACATAAATCACACCTGTATGATCCGACTCGTTCCAATGCTGCACCTCTGCAGTCATATTTATCACTGAGGTCCCAGCGGGTGGTGGCTCATTAGCAAATCAGGGGACCATGATGCTGGAACCAAGCAGTCTACTGCTTTGAGAGAGTCTGGACCTAAACCCTGAAAGGAAGAATATGAGTTTAAGCTACTGGGAGTTCTGAACTCAGGTTGGAGGATTTAGTGAGGAGCACAGATCCAGGATCAATCTAGCTGAATACTTAATGTAAGTAAACATGTTTTGTTCACACTCACAGTAACGTTGCTCTGCAGCGTTTACCTCTCTCCCCCCATCCGTCCCTCATGTGGGAGTTGGAGGAGTTAACGGCTGTGAGGCTCCTCTGTGCACACACTCACAGGAGGCGTGGCACAGAATGCCTGCGTGGGTTTGTGCTCGGCTCAGTCAGAGCCTTTCTAAGGGTCACGCCGTCACTTTCTTCACTTGTCCTGTCGCGTTCAGGTACTTGCCACTTTTGGTTTTAACCCTTTGGCGTCTTTCGAAGAGCTGCGTGCGCCGCGTCCTGTGCGGGAGGGAAGCGCTGTCACACTGTCAGCACATGTGAGTAGCATGCGCAGTCTGGAATTGTGGAGGTTTCACCGCTCACCAGCGTGTTGACATTAGGCTTTGTGTTACCCAGACTCTTCATGTCTCTGCTCACTCAGCCAAACTCACAAGGCATGTGAGACACTGCAGTTTAATCTTTTACAAAAGCTGTTATCCAGTAATTCAGGCAGGAGGCTTTCTGTCGCATCATTGGATCATTTATTTACTGACGGATGATACAGGGACACGCTGTTCATAAGCTGTCAGCATCACCTTTTCCCATGCAGAGCCCTGACCTCCATCAGACGCAGGCGGCTATAAACTAAATGTCAACTAAATATCAGTAGCAGCTCACTCAGTTGATCCGCTGGAGCGGTCGTCTTTCATGTGAACCAGTTTGTTGACAGGTCAGGTGTGAATGCCCAAACGTGTGGGAATATGTTTTCATAATCACTGATGCTGAGGTGATGGGATGAATAGTGTCATATAGTTATGTGTGTTCTTATTGAGCAGATATCACAAAATTTCACAATGTACATGCGCAGTAGTTAAATTTTCCTTAGATCAGGCGCAGCCAGGAGTTTGTGACGCAGCCACTTGACAGAACATTTATTTATTGTTAATACCAACAGATGCAGGAGTTAAACCCTCATTGTAGCATTAACAGCGATGCTGTTATGTGAACGTCTAACCAGAATTTACCCAGTGGTTGTGTCAGACCTTACATCCTTGTCTCCTGGTCCCCACAGTGTTGGCTTTGCAGTGTCTGTGAAGACCTTCTCTTTTTATGTTCCTGTGTAAAGTGTATGGTTTAAATGAGTCAAGGCTGCTGCTCTACAGGGGAGGGTGGGGTCGAAGGTTGTGTAATGCCGTGGATGGAAGTCAGCGCAACACAGTGGTTCTACTGCTTGCTGTGAATGATGCAGATGATGTTTGTCTAAATGGTTAATTTGTCCAGGAGCAGCACAGGTGAGCAGGAAATCAATCACAGCACCACCACTTGGTCTTAAATGCATTTATTAAATCAGCCTGAGTCGTCACTCAACTTATTAATTGCGTTGTATTTTGTGCTTTTTAATGATGTGTGGATGGAATGCGTGAAATAATGCAGTAGTAATAGTCTACCTGGTGAGGAGCTTTGTGATCTGAGGCTAACTGTTTTGTGTGGGACTATAAATATCTCTCTACTTATGTGAACCTCAGACACTCTGTATCAGTGGGACTCAATGTTCTTCCTTTTCTGATTTCGGTGAAGCCCAGCTATTGTCCGGAATGTGGCATCTCACCAAGAAGATGTGGAGGTGAAATGTCTGGCCCTTTGTGTTGGCAACAAGACTTCAGGCTATCAGTAACAGTCTGGTCTGAGGCTTTGGACGGATTAAACAGCTTTGACTCCAAATGTCTTCACAGCTCTGATTGCGTAAAAGACAAGTCAGAAGAAAAAAGGCATGTGTTAACAACCAGTGAGTTTCTGCAGGTTGGTGTGTACTGAATGCAGCGGTGCAGTAGAAGGTTAAAGGAGCGAGTCCTAAACCCAGCAGTGCTAATCATCTGTGGCAGTGAATGAGGCCTCTGTTATGTCCTCATGGACCCAGCTTTACTCCAGCTGTTGGCCAGACACGACCTCTCCTCTTTCCTTTTCTCCAGCTGATCTGGCCAAAAAAATGCTATAGCAGAGCCAGACAGAATTAATCACGATCACTTTCCACTTCTCACAAGGACTGCTCTTGATCCATCCTCAATCCAGTGCTGGTATTTCTGCACAGTGAGGAGGAGTCACAGACAGCACTTTGTCCCACTTGACAGTGGATAGGATGGTAGAACTGCTTGGCTGTCAGGTCAAAAGGAAAAAGCAAAATGTGTCTGAAGCATTTGCTAGTGATTAGAGGAAGAGCTTGAGGAGGATCAAGGACCATTAGCATATGTGTGTTGGTTATTTGCGTGTTTTCTCCTCTCTGTACTAACTATTTACTATAGTTGACCAATAATGGCTACAAGTGACTCTATATACCACATATATACCACCACAGGCTAAATCTGTCTCCAAATCACCCTGTTGGCTTGGCCTTTGTTTTGCACTCACACATTGATTTGCAGTAATGTTCCATGTATTTTTAATGAGATGCAGTGAAAGCGTTCATTTAGCCAGAATGAGCTCCTGTAGTTACACTTGACTCAGCGCTTTGGGCTTAAACTGCATCTGGATGTTCTGTACAGGTGTATTCAGTTTAACTCAACTCTAGTTCAAAGCACCTAATCTTACATAAAGCAATCCTTAAACTGTAGCCAATCAATAAATTTAATTTTATACTCACATACTGTACATTCATACATACTGATCTAAGGAGACCGTCACAGAATCAATGTCACGCTCACGTTCTCACACATCTTAAGGCAGAGAGCAGCACATGGCGCTACGTGTTTGTCCATGTAAGCTGCAGGGGAAACATGCTATTTCCGCTGTGAAGGAGGAATCTATTGCCGCAGAGTTCAGAGCTCAAAGGTCAAAGTTTAAGAGGTCACATAGTTGCACCATCTGGCCCATAGAACCTCAAAATATCCTGGAACACCTTCCAAACGCGACTTTGTGGGTCTGCAGTGTTTAACTTTCTGCGCTTGCCTTTCACACTGACGGGCCTGTCTGCCTGTAGACCTGCTCCTCTCTAGTGAAGATAATACCATTAGATAGCCAACGGCTCATTCTTCACTGGGCAGATGCAGCCTCTTTGTGCCTGTGGTTGTATACCCAAGGCTGGGGTCAGGACTCCAGATCTCCTCTGACTAACGTGCTTTGGATCACAGCGTAAGAATTTACCTCCCGGAGAGAATAAAAAACACACATGACAAGAACACACACATTCGGACACGTGCCTTCAGAGGTTATTTGGATCCATTATACTGTAACTAAAGCAGACGTCAGCAGTTAGCACCACACACAGAAACAGCCTCAGCATGCATAGTCTGATTTATGTAACAAATAAAGGTTCTAAGAGGAAGATGGTCTTATGGTCCAGATGTGGATTCTGTGGATCATGAGTCACGTTGTCATCATCATCAATGTCAGAGTAGCAGGAGAGAGGACAAAAACTGGTCAAAATGATGAATGTGTTGATTTGAACCGGTGAGTGTGACCTTATAATTATTCCACAATACAACCTTTACAGGTTGGAAAAGCTTGGCCTAGGTTTTTTATGTCCCAGCGAGTCCATTGTCCCGTCTCCATGTAAGACATTGAGTGTTCTGCTTCACTCAGCTCGGACCAGGAGCTACAGTCAAATGCATGCTTCTATTTTTGCCTGTTTTCTCCATCTGTCTGCAGGAGGGCGGAGTTCTCTCCCCACTCCCCTGTTTGGACCGAGCTCGTTAAAGGACCGTTGTTGGCCGTGGTAGCTCTTTCCATTACATGAGCCGTTCTGACACGGGTCGGGCTGAAGGAGGGGCCCAGCTCTATTTTTTATACTAATATGTGCTTCTCCGTGCTTGTATCTGAGTGTGTGAGGTATAAACTACGGAAGCGTGTAACGTAATGATACTGATGTCATCCCAACACACTCTCAACCTTATTGCCCCCCTCCTCCTACCTCCCTCATCCACTGTGAGCATGCTGATGGACTTCCCACACAGGCACAAACAGCACAGGCAGCCTTTATGCCACAGCCATTATCTGGGTCTGTCCAGTAGGCAGGAGCTATTGACCAGAAGGAGAAGCTGGAGAACTATAACTATAGTCCTTTACTGTCTCACCCCTGGCACTTCGATCCTGGACCCTTCCCAGCTTAGTGTGGGAGGTCCCGCTGACCGCTGCTCAGGTAGGGAATCCTGCTCCCGTGGAGGCATTTCTACTGTTTCGAATCTGACTTGTTGAAGTGTTTAGCTCAGACAGGTCGACATGAGTCACATTTGGCTACAGGTGGTTATAAAGGTCCTGAAATGGAGAATGTGAGCGCAGCTCCTCTTTCATGACTTATGTCTATGTTTATCAAATGACTGATGCAGTCACAGTCTAAGAGTCTAAGTCCATGTCTGATGCTACTTAACTGTATAATTATTACTGGTTCTTTCTAATTGGAAATAACTGGACATTTTAGAGGAGTAGGACCAAAAATGATGGTTGTTATAAACGCAACCCGCTGGTTAGATGTAGACGTGGTGAAATCAAGCTGGATTAGCTGTCTGACTGTTTCCATCACACAGTCACAGCACAGCAGCCATGTACACCGTGGCCTTGGCAGCCTGCCCCATTAGGACCAGCCAAGGAGACTTTGCTGCACTCGGCTTGTTGCCGCCCACCAAGCATACTTACAGTACAGAGCCCGTATTCACTGAAGCTAAGATGGAGATATACTGTAAGTTCCCGACGCATAGGCCTCTTCTTTGTGTGGCCATCTAAATAATGCATTTGGTTATCAGGGTTGATGTTTTATAGGAGCAAAAGACGTACTGTATACAACACATCAATACAGGACGTGTGTTTCTATTGTGTAGTCATTTCAGTGTCCCCCTATCTCTATGATGTGGGTGTGGGAGGCCAGAGAAGCCTCCAGGCCCTCTACATTTAGTGAGGCTAATTTTTTCTGTGTGCGAATACAGTGTGATGGTGTGTAAATGAAAAGCTCTGTGATGCTCAGTGTGCACTACTCACAGAGCCGAAGCGAATAAATCAACAGCTGATTCGTCTGGTTTTGCTGCCGTGGCTCAGGTGGCACAGATTACGCTTAATGGTCTGAGAAAAGTCAAGGCAGGCTCCTGTGACTTCATCGCTTTTTCCACAGCGCATGCCACAGGCCCTGCTCATTTCCTGAAGCTGGCAGAATGGATGGACACGAGCCAGTGTTTAATTTAACTGCAGCTATTTTAGCCATGCTCGCACAATCTTACATTATGCTTCTGTCTCCTGTTCCTCACTTTTTGCTCCCACTGTAAATGTCGTGAGGAATACTGTATTGTATAAATGACCATAGAACCTATGCCTCTACTCGTGCAGCTTGTTGGCTGGCTGCACGTATATTGTTGCCTAATCTGATTCTAATCAGCCTCCTTCATTGTTGGTTTCAGACGTCATCCATACCCAGGGCCCCCTGGACGGCAGCCTCTATGCCAAAGTTCGCAAAAAGGAGTCTGTTGATGGACTGGTGACTGCAAACGGCCTTCCACCCAATGCTGCTGAACTACCTGCCGTGGATCATGCCTTATCAGTGAGCAGCGACTCAGGAAACTCCACTGCCTCCATCAAGACAGACCGAACGGATGACGCAGCAGCCTCCAAAGTGAACCAGACACACGTTGCTGTGGGCGACGAGCCGCCCTCCCTTCATCAGCACAGCCCATCGGCACAGCAAGCCATCAGTCCCCAGGAGAAACAGGAGCTGGAGCAGCTGCTGAGTGGCTTGGAGGGCCCCATGAAACGGCAGGGCTACCTGTCCACCCCCACATCTGCTGCGGCTGGAATGCTCCACCTGGTGCCTGCACAGGTCCACGTCAATGGACACAGCAGCATTGACCGGGAGACTGACATTTTGGATGATGAGCTCCCGACCAGTCAAGAGGGCAACAGCGTGGACAGCCTTGGAACACTCTCCTCCACCGATGGCCGGGCGACACCTGCTGACCTCTACTACCAGCCTGACCCTGTCTGTAACGGCCAGGACCACGTGCCCTACCTGGAGCGCAGCATTCCAGAGAAGCCTCTGGAAAACCAGCCAGAGGGCGGCCCTTCCAACCAACATATCGCGTTGACGCAGAGCGACTCTGTCCCATACATCGTCACCCAAAATGGAAGTCTGGGTCGCTCTCAGTCGTTCGGGGCAGAGTCAAAGTCCATGCCCATGGCTCCCACTCGCACCACCAGCAGCAGAGATGCTGTTCAGCGTGGCCTCAACATCTGGCAGCGGTTTGGCGTCCCTGAGGAGCCAGTGACTGAAGGACTCACCTTCAGTCCAGCTCCTCCTGTAGCAGTGATTCCCAGTCACTACAGCCTCCCACAGTTTCCTCATCGCCACAGCGCCTCACAACAAGAGATTGAAAAATCCATCGAAACCCTTAATCTCCTCATGTTGGACCTTGAACCAGGACATTCACTGGTGTCAAAATCCCAAAGTGCTCCGCTGCAGAAAAGCAGCGCTGTGGTGACCACACAGCCATCCAGGCCCTGTCAGGACAATGCCATTATTCACAGCCACTCCGGGCCCACATCTAGCCTGCTCAGCCACTTGCCTCCAGCTCAGATGTCACTGGGGAAGCCTGGTACCCCAGAACCTTCCTCTGAAACCGCTCCTCCCTCACAAGTGTACCCTGCTGTGGCTGGACACCTCCAGCTCAAGCCCATCAACACCTACCCCCCGAGCTCGCCGTCCCAATTCATGGAGGTCTCTGAGAGCCAGAGAAGTGCCGCATCAGCATCGCCGCCGCCAAGAGATGTCGAGCCCGATGAAGTCTTTAATGTTGAAGGTTTGGTCGCTCAGAGAGTGGCTGGTAAGATCTGCTTCGTACTTACTTATTTCACCCTGATGTTTAGGTCCAGCCGTAACCTCAGCACTTTCATTTTAAAACAACTGGCTATTAAGTCTCTTCAAAGACTTGCCGCTTGGGGGAAATTACACCCACGGCATCATTCATAATAATCTGTTAGCTCAATAAAAATGGGCTTTGATCTGTGGGTTTAGAGACTCACAGTAGCTGAGGTCACAGCTGGACTATTTCTGAATGATCTGTTGTACATGTATGATTCCCTGAGTTGTGAATAGCCTTGGCTACCACGCAGGAGGAAGTGTGATGGTGATGCCATGCACACATCCTTTATAGAACACTCTTCCCTTACAGTATCTCACCTCATTAGTCCTATTATACAGGAAGTGTTTCCTCCATCACCTGGAAACTTGCAGAGCAGCAAGTAGCAATTCACAGCAGCTACATAACAAACATCACACTGCACTCCACTATTGAGGAGTCATATACAAAACCATTAATGATAGTTGACACACTCAGGAGCTGAAGGTCTCGACTATTACATGTGAAGTGAATGGGAATAACTGATTTGTGCTTCCTGTGGAAAGATTCACACACATTCCTGCACTAGAATGTTCTTCTTACCTGAAACCCCATCTCCTGTTATCATCATTCATCTCTCTCTCATCATTCATCTTTTCACCCAGAATACTTGGCTCGTGCCCAGAGCGTCATCCCCAGCATGACCTCTTCTCAGTCTGAGCACCGTCGTTCCCACTCCCTTTCGGGTTGGTTCTCCCAACACTTACAAAAAGGAGAGCTCCTTTTTTCAAGTGTTCCTTCAACCCAAGTTTAAGTCTGTATTTTTTGGGTGTGGTGCTTTGTGGTCACTTTCTCACTTCTAATAATCGCCTGCTCTATCTGCAGCTGCTTGTTGTGTCTTTTTGGTTCACTTCCTCCTCTTCCCCTTATAACATATTCTCCACTGTCATCGCTGTGTTTGCAGAGCAGCATTAAACTAACCTCCTAGTCATTTCTATCGTCATACTGCAGAAAGGTAAAACTAAACTGGGTAATGTTAAAGTTTCACAAGAACGAGACAAGGGAAGCACAAAGGAGGCTCTGTCCTCGGTGGAGAGTGCATGTCACAAGATCTGCTTTGCCAAACTCAGAACAATACAGAGGCCTGGACACACTGGCTTCATTCAGGGCTGCATTTTCACTTGCACTACTTTAAAAAGACTTACAAAGCCAGACAAGCGACACCAAATCTAGCAGAGACTGGCTGGAACATTACTAAAGCTGTCTGTGTCCTCTGAGGGACGGTGCTACAGCGCAGACAGGATTGTTCTGAGCTAAGAGCTGCTCTGGCCTGACACAGTTACACTGTAGAGCTTGGACTATAGACAACACTGTCTAATGGTCTAATGACACTAATGGACACAAACACATTTAAATTCAAGGTCCAACAGGGACTGAAGAAAGAGGGAGAAAAGAACTCTTCAGCTGTTATGTTCTTATCATTTACTTACAGATCTTTTGTCCATGCAATATCACTTATAAAGCGTATTTTTTAGTCAACCCTAGGCTTATTCACTTTTTTTAAATAGCTGAGAAATAGGGGAAAAGGGAGAAAAGAGTCAGCAGCAGAGATGTACAGCCGCCCCAGCTGGAAGCCATTAGCCGTAACTGGGGCAACGGTGAAGTGTTTGACAGTGCTCTGCTCTGCAGCGCTGCTGCACGGGTACATCTGGTTCTCTCTTTCCAGGCTTGGTGTGATGGTGTGTGTGTTCTCCTGGGGGGACTACATGCTTTTCAAAGATGTCACTTCCAAAATTTCTTGACCAACACCCTGCCAGCAACAGGCTATAACCGGGCTAGCACCAGGCTAACGTCAGGCTAGCACCAGGCTGGCATCAGGCTATCACCAGGCTAGCGTCAGGCTAGTACCAGGCTAATGTCAGACTAGCACCAGGCTACTGTAGCTCCACATCCGGAGCGGAATTCACTGGTTTCTCACTGACTACTTTACATTCTGGTAAAAAGTGATCGTAAATGCAGAAACTCAAAAATATAACCCTCAGATGTTTTACTCTTGTTGCAGGGACAGCAACCTCCTGCATTCCTACTGTACGTAGTGCCCTTACTGCTCACATTTTCACAGCTGTTATCACTAATGTCTCACTGCAAGTCTTTCATGATTTACTCCCTCGCTGCAAAGTGGATATTAATATTTTCCACTGTTTCCATAACATTCTGACTTTTAGGGTGTTTACACATGTATTTTTCCCATTTATGGAAATTTGGCAGCAAACTGGCAGAAGCCTGTAATAATGTTTTTTACCCTTTAAATGGCGTTGCTCTACCAGGCTAGAAGCCATTTTGTCACTAGGGTGTGAGAGGGTATCCTTATGATGACGACAAACAGCAGGTCTCCAAATCAACAACATCCAAATCAGTGATGCAGTTTTTTAAGTTACAGATTTTGAAGATGCTACTGCTAATAGTGCGACACCACATTGTTCTACTCGTTTTTATTTTCTCCTTCTTGCTTCCGTGAACCTCCCTCTCAGTCCAACCAGTGACAGATCTTTTTTCATTATGGCCAGCATTCAATGCTTTGCTGCTTTACCTCGCCGGTCAGTGACATTGCACATTATCATAAGACTCTTACCACTTATCCTGTTTGTTTTGAGCTGCTGGCTATCCTGATTATCGCTGCCTCTGGCTCCCTCAGTGCACACCGATTTGCTCAAATCAGCTTAGTGCTGCTTTGAGGTTCAGCCAAAAGCGGCCGGATCAACGTGTTGGAAAACTAACCTTTGATTTACACTAGTGTATCAAGTCTTGATAATTAGTCAGGCAAGAAATGTTATGAGGATTATTATTCATCTAATATTAGAATGTGTTTAATGTAATATTCTACCAAAAGCCTGTTTTCAGTTTTAGTGTTTGTTTTTTTAGGTACCATTTTTTTGTTCCCATACCCATGCAATTTAATCAGTAAGTAACTTTTTTGTGTGAGTATAAGTATTAGTCTAAAATGCTTCATTGAGTTGCCAATAGAAGGCAGGTAGAAGAAGCATCTACTGTATATGTAAGTATGTAAGCTTTTGCTGGCCTCCCTTGAGTTGCTGTGTATGGTAGCCAGAAACTCATGTGGAAAAGAACAGAACATATAGAACAATGGCTGCTACCGCCACTGCAGGAGTGCATCTGCATTAGTGTGACCCAGAATCATACATGGAGTATAAATGTGTCTCTTGATGAAGAAGGTTTGCTTAAAACCTGCACCAACATAGCAAGGTGATTCTCAGATATGACAGATCTATTCTCAAACTGGTTATAGAAAACTAAATGGGCCTCCCTCTGACTTTGTGCTCTAAACACCCCATAGACACGTGACAATGCTAAAATGCTCGTGAAGTTGATTTTGCATAACATGGCCTGTTTAAAGTAAAGGCTTGAACAATCACAGCCTCTTGCAAATGCTTTGCAGTGATGAGTGACTTTCACAATGGCTGTCCTATTAACATCCGATGGCAGTAATGGGATTACTGGAGCACCGAAGTGATCACCTGTTAACGCTAGTTTTGTCATCGCAGGTGTCCAGGCCCGTACTTTGTCGTTGGATGAGCCTACAACTGTCCCACGACGTCGCATAACTAGTGAGGGGCAGTATCAGAACAGTCCTGATGGGTCCTCTCCAGATGGCCCAGTTCGCTCCCCCATTCGCTGTGTTTCTCCAGAGTTTGTCAATGCAATAGCAATGAACCCAGGGGGTCGGCCAAAAGAGGTACAAAGCTATATTCATTGCTTTACATATTTTCATTCCTACACTTGAATTGCTTTTCTCATTTCTTTGTTCTTCAACAGAGACATATGCACAGCTACCGGGAGGCCTTCGAGGAAATGGACGGAGGCCCGATCAGTCCTACGGCCACAGTTGGTGGTGAGGTGCTTCCCCAAACCCCTGCCTTCCCCACCTCGCCGCAAACCCCTTACTTCAACCTGTGTAAGTTTCCCTTTCTGGCTGACAGGGGGGCTGTGGAGCTCAGGCCTAGCTAAGCATCCTGAAAGATTAGCGTTAGATGGAGTAGCGTAGATTACAAGTTACTTCACCAAGTGCAAACACACATTAACCCTTTTTGTTTTGTGTTAAAAATATTGTATTATGTGTAGAATGTGTTTTTATTTTAAACTACCTGTACCTGCTAGAACTGTGCTGCTGTTTAAAATTTGTTAAAAACTTAGCAGACAATAGTAATGTCTCTTTACAAAGTGAAAACATATATGCACTAGTTTTTATCCTATTCTCATTCAGATTGTTAATTGGCTGCATTTCCAGTATCTAGTGTACAAAGCCAAAGAACTTGGAAGTTCTGGCTTTGTGTTGGCTCATCAAAATGCCTGCGTGGCCACGACTCATGAAGGAATGAATTCCTCTATTCACAAAAATGTCTGCTGTCATCATTCAGGACGAGTAAAAGAGGCAGAGAAGCCAAATCACTCTTGTGTAACACAACCAGCTGCTTGACCATGTAGCTTTTTAGAAAAGGGGCTTTAGTGCCCAGAAAAACAAACAAATGAACATCCATACTCACAGATAAGGACACACAACTCCTTTCTCTCAAATTCAGTACGTCGTGAGTTGGGCAACGTGTTTACCAACTACTCTAAGTACCACATCCATCCTCCTGCCTCCCTCCCTTAGGGCAAACATATAAAACACATTCAACATTTTTACACTCATTATGTGGCTTTTCAATCTTAGGTTGCAAAATATTATCTACATTTTCAGACATTAAATTTCTGTCACACGTGAATTGTAAGTTGTAAAACATGTGACTCACTTTTTCTTTTTTCAAGGCAGCTTAATGATTCGATAATACTTTTCTGAGCACACAATATAGTAAAACGCTTAGTGTAAAGGACATCGTCGTTTGCATAGAATGGCCACTTACGGTGCTCCTGACAGTCCACCAGTGATTAAATGAGATGTCTTGCAAGTACAAAGAATGTATTTGGATTTTTTGGTAAGTCGAGGACGCACGTCTCTCTACTGGAGTTCCACTCTCCCAAATGGTCAGCCATATTAATCCCCATCCCTGAACCCGTCCCTTGTGTCTGCCCAGGTGACAATTCCTCATCACTTATTACAGACCTGCACTGCTTTGGCATGAGAGTCACACGAGAGCAGCACTAGCAAACAAAGTAAACATGCTGGAGGTTCCTTCCGGATTACAAATGTGCAACATGTGGTACAATAGCAAAGAATAACATGTTGATTGCATGCTGATCAAAAGACCTGCACCATGTGCAGAAACTCAAACAATGTGAGTCCACATACAAAAAGTGCCCAAGCTCCGATTAATTGAGAGCGTCTGCACTTACAGTTCAGCAGCTGCTGCTCTCAGTGTTCCGTGTGTCATCTGTGTTTGGTTCCTGTTATGCTGCCTTGTTCCACTGCAACCAGCATCCTGTGTGTATTCCCTGGCAGCATTAATTACCCAGACGTTTGTGTTTTTTTTTTTTTTACATCCATACAATTATTTGTATTTACGCTGGAGGGGGATAAGACAGTGGGCACTGTAAAGGGCACTGGAAGACATAGTCATACAGTGGACTCAAAAAAAATACACAATAAAGGCAGATGATGTTGTTCTTTTTATTGTGGATAAATATGGCCCTTAAGGTGCCGCACTTTCCCCTTATATCTTCCTCCAGTGTTACCTCAGCAGAGACTGTGTCAAAGAGTTCATGAGACCTTAGTGGTGACAAGACAAAGTCAAACTAGCATTATCTGTGGTGTGACAGATTAAAAAAATAAAAAACAAAAACATTTTAATGTTGTTGGGGCAGCAGGGGTTCCCCATGCGTCCTTAATGACTTGAGTTTGACCCAGCTCTGCTTTGATGCCATTTTTGGTTCAACATTGGTTTCACAGCCTAAAGTTTTATCGCATTGTGACTGATCACATGCATGTTGGTCCCACTCCATCTGAGCATGAGGCATGGACGCACTCTTCCCAACAGGTCGCTCTCTGTGTTGATGCATAATTTTGTTGAGCTTTGACAGCTGCTGTCTAAGGTCTACAATATACTGAAATTGACTGATTGACATTAAACTTTGCAGCCTATGTCAAAGTGAATTAGACATTGTGATTTTTGTTGGTTGGTTTCTTTCTTAACTGTGCGTGAGAAGGTGATGGATCATTGTTAGACTACATCAGGCAGCAGCTGTCAGGGTGGCTGTGATGATGCCATATGCTAATAACTCTCCAACTGTCCACAGGTCGGTCCCCTCCTGGTCTCGCTAAGACTCCATTGTCAGCACTGGGTTTGAAACCTCATAACCCAGCAGAGATCCTCCTAAATCAAACAGGCTCAGGTTGGTTTGTTCAGTCTTGTTTGTTCTTGTTGGCAAACACATAAATACAGTAAATCTATGATGTAATTTTCTTCTGTACAGTGAGGTTTGTACCAAGGCTCAGACCCAGCCGTTAGGATTTAATATTCTAGATCTCTGTCATGGACACCAGTTGAAATTAGTGTAGCTTAGACACATCTGTGTACAGTAGGTGCTTCCTGTACCTTCGTTCCTTTACATTTTTCTTTGTGAATTATTTCTATGATGCTCTACAGATGATGAGAGCAGTGAGTGTGAGGAAGGTAAGAACGCTGCTGAAGTCCTGGCCATCGTCAATACTCAGATTTTTTTACAGACACATACAGTGTGGTTGAACCATTTCACAACCACCTTCATGGCAACGTAGCAGTATGTACTGTACAGTGGGATTCCATTCCATTTCATTGTTCTACATGTGCTGAAAATGAACCCTGGCTGTGAGGAATTATTATTATTACATTATTTTTGCTAGATACCTAAATTATACTTTGATTTGAAACAATTGATGTTTGCAAATGAGGAAATGAAAACAGGGCAAAAAATATGAAATCAAACTTGCTTCTTTCGTATGTAGCACCGAGAAGTTATGTTGAATCCGTGGCGAGGTCAGCGGTAGCAGGCGGAGAACCCCCCACATCACCTAGGAGCATTAGCCCACCAGAGGAAAGAAGTCCAAGCCCCCCCTCCCACTCACTGAACCCACCGTTGTCCAGCAGCAGTCCCATCCAGAGCTCACAGGGGTGAGTCAACAGTTTGCTGAATCAGCCTTTAGGATGAATGTCATGATTGTGTTAACTCTTTGCTTATTCTCATCCATTCAGTGAGCATGCTTCAACGGAAAGCAGTGTTAGTACTCCGTCCCAAACAACTACTGACTCAGGCTTCCGTTCCCAAGCTACAGAGAGTGCCCACCCTACTCCCACCCTGTCATATCAAACCATGAATACTCACACCTCCCCCTACCTGGACTCCACCTTTCCTGCCTCTACTTACATTGGCACTACCAATCATGCACTGTCACACCTTGGCCCCAGTGCTCTCCTGGGGCTCCACGTGTCCTCAGATTCGAGCCCAGCCACCTCACAACCCTCTCAGATGACACTCACCCATGGAAGTCCCCATGTACAGCAACCGACCAATATCCTTAGCTCCACTCACAGTCCGGTTCTGCAGCAGGGCTCGACATCTAATCACGACGGATCCACCATGGTCCAGAAAACACCATCCGCTAATGGCTTTGATGGGAGCATGCCGGGCGTCAGTGGCAGCCCGAACCTTGGCCGTCGTCTGTCTCAGGGAGCTCAAAGCAGCCCAGTTCTCAGCAGACAGGCCTCTCTAGGACAGGTATGTCAGCAGAGCCCAGTCCTCAGCAGACAGCCATCCCTGGGCCAGCCCGTTCAAAGCAGTCCTGTGCTCAGCCGCCAGCCATCAGTCACACACCCACAAGGGAGCCCGGTGTTGGCTCATCACCCGACTATTTCACAGATGTCGCAGAGAAGCCCCAGCTTGGATCGTCACCCTATGCACAGTGGGTACACTACCCCAGATGAGAGACATGGGAATCTGTCAAGACAAAGCAGCTCCTCTGGCTACCAAGGTCCACCTACTCCGTCCTTTCCCATCTCACCAGCAACTTACCAGGATGGAGGGCTGATGGGAATGGGTGGGGGATTCCGGCAGGGTAGTCCAGGCCCTGGTTTCCAACCTCAGCTTCCAGAGAAGAGGCGCATGTCAAGTGGGGACAGACCAAATGGAACTCTCTCCTACGGCTCGCTGAATGGAAAGATAATGTCTCCAGCAAGTGGAGGAAGCACGCCCAGCTACTTTCACACCCTCTCTGACTTCTCAAAGTTCAATCTGCCTGGTAAGGATTTTTATTATGTGGAATTATTATGATTAAAATGAGGGAGTACTCCCACAATAATTACAAAAAACTCAAGATAAAACAGACACATACTATACAACAGAAATAATAGAATAGAGGAAATGGAAAACAAGACCATTCAAGACAAAGGTTGCTGGAGGAAAGAAACAGATCATGCACAGCAGTACAGTAATATCCAGAATTTTTAGCTGCTTTGTTTATTAAAAGCAGAGAGCCTCGGGTATGTTTTCCTTCCTTAAGCAAGAAGCGTTTTCTGCATGTTTGCTGTAGTAGTTAGTAAAGCACTGTTTTAATTGTACAGACTAATTGTGGCTATTTTTTATTATATGTATATCATTTTTTTCACATATTTATTTATTTGCAGATGGAAGTCCTGACAATAAACTGAATGTGAAGTTTGTCCAAGATACAACCAAGTACTGGTACAAACCGGAAATTTCTAGGGAGCAAGGTAAGAACTGAAAGAGATTTTTATGAGTCTGATCTGCGACTGATCCGTAAATGTCTGTTCAGGACGATAATACAGTAGTAGAGCTACGTTGTGTAGGAACCTTCACTTTGGATTTGCAATTGAATAGTTATGAACAAGACGGTTGTTTTATTATTATCTTTTAATTTGAAACCTTAGTATTAAATTTCACAAGATTAGGGTCACTGTAAACTAATTTAATATACAGCTAAATATCAATAACATGATTATACTGAAGATACATGCTTGTAAATAACTTTACACACGGTGCCTCTCATGGTTACCAGCAGCTTCATGTTCTCATATGATGCATTTTAGATTCTATCATGTTAAACACAATCACATGGTTGGTTCACACACGGACGCACGGACGCACGCACGCACGCACGCACGCACGCACGCACGCACGCACGCACGCACGCACGCACGCACGCACGCACGCAAGCACACAGCTGCACCATATGTAGAGCATTACTAAACATCTGTGAGAGCTGCTCATCTCATCCATCTTCCTAAACCGTCATACGTAGGCAGGCCGAGGCTACGAGCTAAACGGCAAAGTAACAGAGCTAAAAGCTCTTTTCCTTGTACTGACAACTGACTGGCTGAAGCCGAATGTCATGTTAGAAGCTGTAGTTGCAATCAAATGCAGATAGACAGCCATCAAGACCACACAAGTTTATTCTAACATGATAAAAAAGTCTGCATTTCCACAACAAACCCTTCTGGGTCATCTTTCTAGATCACTTGCTATAATGTGGTATTTCCTGTATAAATGTACAGTATGTGAATGCAAACTGTGTTACAGCTATCAGCCTGCTGAGAGAGAAGGAGCCTGGTGCCTTTGTCATCCGGGACAGCCACTCCTTCAGGGGAGCTTATGGTTTGGCTATGAAGGTAGCCTCACCGCCGCCCACTGTGCATCCCAGCAAAAAAGGTATTTAGATAAACTGCTGATGAATTTGTCGTGGCTTTTCTTCTGGTTTTGGTCTCAGGCAAGAGATGGAGTGTAAGCTTGTATATCATATCTTAAGAGCTGATCTAAACTTTACATGCTGCAGGTGACATCACCAATGAGCTGGTGAGGCACTTCCTGATCGAGAGCAGCCCTAAAGGAGTGAAGCTCAAGGGCTGCCCCAACGAGCCCTACTTCGGTGAGTCAGAACCCAGAGCCCTGTCACAGTGTGGGTGTGTGAGCGCATGAATCTGTCCAACAGCTGCACCTTTTCCAAGCTCTGTAACATCTGTAATTATAGCACTGGCTGGAGTGATGTAAGCTGTGTTCTGCCTATGAATAACACTAGTGTGTGGCTGTGATGTTTAATATTGAGACAACCTGGACGACCCAATGTCCACCCACAGTAGTACAACCAATTAAAGCAGAACCCAGTAAAATTATAAGATACAGACTCCTAAATCACCAGAGTGGTGTTGTTTGTACTGCAGAAAAGCCACACAATGCACACACCCCTAAGTCCACCTACTACAATAGCACTGGTCATCCAGGCTGGTGAATGGATGTGAGAGATGGTTGACTGTCAGTGCTAAGTGTGTGAGTTCCAAATAGACAGATGAAGGGGTTCCTGTGTTGTAACTGCTTGTATGTTCCACAGGCTGTCTCTCTGCCCTGGTCTACCAACATGCCATCACGCCGCTGGCCCTGCCCTGCAAGCTGCTCATCCCTGCCACAGGTCTGTCTTTTACAGTTTCTACTATGCCCCGATCGATGATGTCAGATTTGCTACAGAATCTGAACAGATCTGAACTACAGCCATAGTAAAGCCTGGCACTCAAACACTTTCCCTCTCTCTCTGTTTTGTCATGTAGATCTCATTGAGGAGGTGCCAGAGGTTGCAACCACGAATCCCCTCGCTGATCGACTGAAACAAGGAGCAGGTAAAGCAGTAGCTCCATTCTCTCATTTAAAGCAGCCCAAGATTCAGATTCAAACAAAGCCTCTGTAATAATGTCCTGAATCCTCCCATTCTGACATCATCGCCTCCTTGTTATCCCAGTGCAGAGAGCCCCTGCTGATTCTCATGGTAAACCTGGTGTCTTCATGTGGAAACCTATGTCTGGAATGTGCATCATCTGTCTCTTGCCCATCTGTGTCTGTTGTTAACTGAAGACGGACTATGAATGGTCCCGTTTAGCAGAGTTTTGTTGCACTTGTCTTGTAACAACAGCATCCAGTTTGTCATGCGTAACAGGCAGAATGTTTTATGTGGAATGATGTGGATGTATTAGCCTATACAAGTGTATGATGGCAGCACTGTTCCAGATAGCATGCTCCCTATGGGAATGAACTTGCATGAACAGGTCATTGGCCTTTATCTAATTACTGTACATTCAGGATTTGTATTGGAATAAAGACAGTTTGTGACAACTCTTCTACCATTTTAGTTGAACTGATTTGTATTTTTGACCAGGCTTTTCTCTTTTTCCAGCATGCAATGTGCTCTACATCAACTCCGTGGAGATGGAGTCACTGACAGGCCCTCAGGCCGTGGCCAAGGCCATATCTGAGACGCTGGCTTCTGCTTACCCACCCGCTGCCACCGTTGTGCACTTCAAGGTGTCCTCGCAGGGCATCACGCTGACCGACAACCAGAGGAAGTAAGTCACGTGACGTCTGACGTTAGAAGAGGCAGATGGCATCTGGAGAGTCCGCCGCAGACGGCGCGTATTTGAGGAAAGCTTTGGATGTCTGAACAGATCTTAGGACCCTTAAGTACCAACATGAGTCATTGCTCATAGTAAATACTGCTAACAAAGCATCTGGGTTTTGTGACTTAATGCAGTATTTTGATTTGTTGTGGGCAGGACGCCAGGGGAGATCAGACAAACCTTTTACCTGGAGCGTTTAAGGCTGGTCTCTCATACGTGGAATAAATGCAGGACACTTTGTTACACAGCTCACTGGTAGTTCAGACAAAGATGAAATCTGTCTGAAAGCACTCAGATAGACAAAATCCAACAGAGATGCATACGGCGAAATCCAGCTGGGAAACAGTGAGCGAGGTGAAGCATTTGAATGGGAAGGTAGCAGGACTGTCAAAGTCTGAACTGTGTGTTTACTATCACTGTGATTTAGATATAGGTACTGTAAGTATCATGCTTTAGCCTCCAGACTTCAAAGTGAGTTTGACTCTGGGCTGGTTGGGTTCTTAGTTCTGACCCACCTTGAAGCTTGCTAATGCACGTCTGCTCTCCAGCACGGCGCAACCTCGATGTGCTTCTAACCTCTTTGTTCATTTGCTTGGTTCTAGAGTTTTCTTCAGACGCCACTACCCTAACAACACTGTCACGTTCTGCGATATTGACCCTCAGGACAGGAAGTGAGTACAGTACACATGCATTGAGCTGTGAAACAATTAGTGCTTTGTTTTACGAGGCTAAACAGGAAGGTCCAAACTTTAGTAACTAAAACCTGTGTCCAATGTTTTCAGGTGGAAAAAGCCTGAGGGAGGCACAGCAAAGTAAGTCGAGCAACCTGAAATCACATGCAGTTCTTGATTTACCCTGTTCAGGCAACATTCTGACTAAGTACAGCTAAAGTTAGAAGCTCAGAGCTTCTCCAGAACCCGAGGTAGACAGCTGGCTCTGGTAGCAAGACGTTAGCATGCCCATATTGTTGTTGTTGTTGTTCCTGATCAACGTATATGAACTTCTCTCTGCTATGTATTTTGCATATTGGAGTCACTTTATGCTACTGTATGGCTATATTAGTAATTTCTTGTCCCTTGCATCAGCACATTGGTGAGTATCTATCCAACCATGTGTTTACAGGTTGTTTGGGTTTGTGGCACGGAAGCAGGGAAGCACAACAGACAACGTTAGCCACCTCTTTGCTGAGATGGATCCTGAGCAGCCTGCCAGTGCCATCGTCAACTTCGTCTCCAAGATGATCGCTTCCCAGAAACGATGAGCGAAACACGGCGCTTTAATATCACACAAGTCCGTTCAGCTGTTTTCTTTCTTTGTAGCCACAGAAACTTGTGTTTCGAGCATTGCCTCTGTTTTTCTGTATTTCTCTGCTCTTTTACCTTTAAGCAGATTTATGTGTGTCTGTGTGAGCGGATGAAAACCAACATGGCAAAAGGCGTGTTGGTGTGCGTGCACAGCATGCATGCATGTGCTTCTCTGTTTGGACGGACTCCAGAATGGACCAGAGGAAGTGCAGGATGGGGTGTGACTGTGTGACGGTTGGTGGGGGGGGGGTTATCTCCCTGGCAGGGTACTGGGAAGGGAGATTGAGTTGTGTGTGCAAGTGTTATTGTTTTTATAGCAGCTGTTTCATTGTTATTTTTTAAAGAAGTAGTCAAGTTGTTTGTGTGAAGGCGGGCTGTAAATCTGTCAGGCTTTTGACTGGTCAACCAAAGAATTTAACCCGTGTAGTCAGTGCGTGTGTAGACTGGGCTGGAAGGATCCTTTTGTAAAACAAATACTGTGGCTGCTTCTACTGGTTCTTCCTGTATGTATGATACTGTAGGTCAATTCTGCACCGTTACCATGTGGCCAGCGGTTGGTGGACATGTTTTGCAGCTGTGTAAATATTCTACTTTGCTTCATTAGTACAACTGTTGTAGACGACATTTGGTGCCTGACCTTTTTGTAACGCAGAGCTTTTTACAGAATCCAGCGTAAGTATGCAATTAGCCAAACTTTGAAATGGGTTGTTTTGCAGAGATCCACAGGTCCGTCACTGTCTGGGGGCGAGGCACACGTCCTGTCATGTAGCTGTTCCTTTCCTGAACGAAGGCGTGCCTGTTTTCTCTCAATAGGAAGAAGCTGTTTGCGTCAGCCGGCCAAAACTGTTAACACTCGCACTCTACCCAAAACTAAGCTATACTATAAATATACATATATATATATATATATATATATATAAAAACTTCCAAACTGATTTAAAATATTTATTTTTTTGCTTTGTTGCTTTATGTTATCTTGTATACATGTACTATATATAAGTATACATTGAGGTTACTGAACGTGAGAAGATTGCTTTTTATTTTGGCTAAAGTCAAGACATAAGGTGTAAAATGTGTCACTGTTGTTTTTGAATGGTTTTTTTTCACACCATTACTTTTTGTTAACATTGGAGGGCAAACGTTTTGTATGTGAGCTTTTTGTTACTAAAGTCCAAATTGGAGTTATCCTAAAATGAAACCAACTAACTTAAACTTGCCTAGAATATAATTTGTCCAAGTTCAGCACTTAATTGTCTAAAAGTATTATGAAAGTGTTCCTGCAGAAGGAGGAGTTGTAAATGGATGATGGATGATGGCTGCGGCCCTGCTCTTATATTAAAGCATTTGCTGCTGCCCTCATGTGGTCGACAAACATCATAACAAACCAGCAACTTCTGTTGCAATGCAGTGTTTTAGCTGTGACGATAGGGTCAACATTTAATTTGATCATGGAGAAAAGAAACTCAAAGAACACTTAATGCTGAGCCTTTTAGCAAGTGATGTTTTGTTTACATTTCACTGCTTTCAGAGGCTTTGATGCATCAGGACGAGCTGGCAGCATGATGTCAGCTCACCAGATAAGGCTTTGTTTGTACATTTACATGTACTTCATGAAATAATAAGTAAAGATACAGCACTTACTGGGCTTTTAATTTGACAGGAATGTTCCATTATTTATTAGCCTGCATGCTTTAACCCAGGTGTTAGCCTTAGCATGGTCTGGTCCTACAGCTGTCAGACGGACTCCCAGACACTGTTTGGATTTCATATGACAATAGTGTCTAAACTCGGCAAATGAGACAGAACAAACCTTTGAAATGACTGTTAGGTCAAAGAGGATTTCGTATTCCTTAAGCTGAATGTTAGCATCTGTTCGTCAACAAACTGCAGCAGCCACCGTGTCTGGACGAGCTACTGTGTCTGTATAGAGCTGTGTTGTTTGCTACATTGTACGGCCTTTACTATTTCTGATGAAAGAAAACATTAAAACGCAGATTAACATGTTTGTGTCTTTGGTTTTCTTTGTCAGAAGAGATTACGCAGCAGAAGTGTTGGTAAATGATAAAAGAAAAATCTATACAGACGGTAGTATTTCAAAGTCTCTACTTTGTCTTAAATCTTGGAAATCACCAGATGTTGGATCTAAGGCATCACCTGCTTGTTTTTTAATGAAGCTGACAACGACTACCATCTCTACCTCACGATTCCGTTGATCCTTGTACGCCACTTCTCTCTGAGTTTATATGGTATTGGTGACATTCCTCATATTGGCAACTGTAATCCATAAACTAGAAGTCTTCCATTGACATTCTAAGAAACAATGCAAAAGCTTGTAAAGCTTCTGTATCTTCGGATTTAATTCAAGGCCAGGAATTTGCTTTCTTAATATAAGCACATGGAATTCTACCATTACCAAAGTGCTCTTTCAACAATTGCTTTGTCTTTTGATAACCTCTGTTTGTTTGAATGTGTTGGCAGCTCCTTACAAATTCTTGTGGTACAGTAGCCCCCTAGTGTACTGAATAGGAAAATGCAGTCTGTCTTCATCATCAGTTTTACTTTCTATGAAGTGTACAAAAGAATAGACAAATGCCATGTACTGCAGCACATGTGCATTTAAACTGCAATCAGTGTTTACAGAACTGAACTGCTGTACTGTAGCTTCTTACTGCTGAGGATGACAGTGTTTCACAGCCATATTTGATTCTATGAAGCGTTTTGTTCAACATCTCAAAAAAACATTAATTCCTTTAGCAATCATATTGCCATTCATTGCAGTGGTTTCAGCACTCGTCACATACTCAGTCTTAGCTGTGTCTTTCATCTTTTTAAGTTCTTCTTTCTTTTCTGTGCATGCTTTTGTTGCCAGCTTACTGGCCTTTAAAAGTAATGCAGCTCTGCCTCTGCGTGCTTTTGTGCCAAGCCAAGTGCTTGTTCTACATCAGAGTCTTCCATTTTGACTTAATATCCTCTTTTCTAAAACCTTTGCAAACAAATCTCCTTGACAGCTTCATCAAATCCCGTATGTCAAGATCATCCACATTCTTGTATCCAATTAATTAAGTCTGCAGCATCTACTGTAACTTGAAAGTCTTTCCAGTAACATTCAAACATAATTTGGCAAACTGCATCCTTAACCTCTTTTCCTTTGTTAGCTGCCTCCAATGCCATGCAGTTTCCACGCCATGCGGCCTGCTGCAGAAGTTTCCTTTGTTCCCATCACAAAATCCTCTTCTTAAACAAATTCCATTGTCCAAGCAAAGTCTTTCGACATATGTACCGGTGTAATCCTGTTATGTTCCCAGGTGCAAGCTGATGTGTAAATCTGGTGCCTGTGGAGAGGACAGATGCAGACAGGCGCGCTCAGGTTCCAAATAATAATCACATTTATTTAACAAATGGCTTGTGCTCCAACATAAAACAAAGAAAACTTGAAGCTTGCTGACTTGCTGCACCCTCCTCCCTTCATGTGCACAGTCAAAAGACTGTACCTTACTCAAACAGCCTCCAGCTTCAGCTGAGGATCATAGCTAGTGCAAACTTATTGCATCATCTTTTACTTCATAACAGTCTGAAATAAATATACCGGTAATACAATTTTATAGATGGCAATTTGCTGTGGCTATTATGAAAATAATTATGAAAAAGGCAGATACTTCACATAAGCAGAGAGCAGGAATGTGACAATGTCAATGTTGGGTTTCCAGTGATATACTGTAGATCTTGAGCTAATGACGCCCGGTTACGCCAATCGGAAGTCACTAAAACTAACATTGAGTCGGTGTGTTCGTTCGCCAAAACAATGTCGGACTCCGTAGTTTTCTCTGGACCCCTCCCCAATGTGACCAGCGATGACATGTATAGCCGGCTGTCATCGCTCCACCGCTGGTTGTCTAGGTGGTGTCCTGCAAACGATGTGGGCTTTGTGGCTAATTGGAGCACTTTTTGGGGAAAACCTGGGCTGATTAGAAGAGACGGCGTCCATCCCACGTTGAACGGAGCCTCTCTGCTCTCTAGTAACATGGCCATGTTGCTTAGTCCCCCCACTCCGTGACAACTCAGAGTGGAGCCCAGGACGCAGAGTCGCAGTCTTACACGCCTCTCTGCATGTTCTCTACAGCCGCGACCCACTCTTAGTCTTAGTTATCGCATAGAGACTGTGTCTGCTTCTCGACCACCTAAACTATACAAGTCACAAACAAATCAAAGAGGAGTGACTTGCCAGAATTTAATAAACATCAAAACAGTTCCTCTTACGGAACAAAGTAATAGTAAGCTAATGAAGTGTGGTTTATTAAATATCAGATCTCTCTCATCTAAATCCTAAACCTAAACATAGTTATAACTCATTTGAGAGCCTCACTCTGAGCCTTTCTCACCCAGACTCTAAAACTCAGAAACCAGTTGTGTTTTGTATTGTTTACCGTCCTCCTGCTCCATATTCAGAGTTCTTAACTGAATTCTCTGAATTCTTATCTGACTTAGTTCTTAGCACAGATAAAGTCATTGTAGTGGGAGACTTTAACATTCATGTAGATGTTGACAGCAACTGTCTCAGCACTGCTTTTAACTCCTTAATAGACACTATTGGTTTTACACAGCAGGTAAATGAACCCACTCATCGTTTTAACCACACTCTAGATCTTGTCCTGACATATGGAGTTGAAATTGATAATTTAATAGTTCTTCCCCAAAACCCTCTGTTATCTGACCATTTCTTATTAACTTTTGAATTTAGCACAACTGACCCTATAACAGCTGGAAAGAAATGTTATTATAGCAGATGTTTATCTGACAATGCTGTTGCCAGATTCAAGCAGATGATTCCATCATCTTTTGCCTCAATGTCTTGCAGATACACAGAGAACAGTCACCTTAATCCTTATGAACAGGTTGACTGTCTTGTAGATGATGCTGCAGCTTCTCTACGTACAATGTTAGACACAGTGGCTCCTCTGAAGAAGAAGACAGTGAATCAGAGGAGGTTAGCTCCGTGGTATAACTCAGACATCCGCAGTCTAAAGCAAAGGACTAGACAACTAGAAAGACAGTGGCGTTCCAACAAAATAAATGTAAACTGCATTGCATGGAAGGACAGTCTAATGAAATATAAAAAAGCACTTTGTGCTGCTAGAAAAACATATTATTCCTCCCTAATTGAGGAAAACAAAAACAACCCCAGGTTTCTTTTCAGCACTGTAGCCAGGCTGACAAAGAGTCATAGCTGTATTGAGTCTACTATCCCCTTAAATCTCAGCAGCAATGACTTTATGAACTACTTTACTAATAAAATTATTATCATTAGAAAAAACATTCAGCAGCGACTTCTTCCAAATGACAGAAAGCACTGTCTAGATCCATTAACTTTAAATTTATTAAATCCTCTGTCTTACCTAGACAGCTTCTCCCCCATAACTCATATGGAGTTAACCTCAATAATCAACTCTTCCAAATCGTCCACTTGTCTTTTAGATCCAATCCCAACCAGATTACTCAAAGAAGTTCTACCTTTAATCAGCTCATCCATATTAAATCAAATCAACCAATCTTTACAACTAGGCTATGTACCACAGGCTTTTAAGGTGGCTGTGGTCAAACCTCTATTGAAAAAACCAACCCTTGACCCTGGACAACTAGCCAACTATAGGCCCATTTCAAATTTACCCTTTATTTCCAAGATTCTGGAAAAAATCGTGGCTAAACAATTATCTGACCACCTTAGTGGGAATAACCTGTATGAAGATTTTCAGTCAGGATTTAGAAAACATCATAGCACAGAAACAGCTCTCGTTAGAGTCACTAATGATCTTCTATTAGCTTCGGACAATGGTCTAGTTTCTGTCCTTGTCCTGTTAGATCTTAGTGCTGCATTTGATACAATTGATCATCACATTCTATTACAGACACTAGAACATAGAATCGGGATTAATGGAACAGCATTGGGATGGTTTAAATCCTATTTGTTGAACAGATTCCAGTTTGTTCATGTTAATGATAAATTCTCCACACGCACAAGGATTAGCTATGGAGTTCCACAGGGTTCTGTGCTGGGTCCAATTCTGTTTAGCTTATACATGTCTCCTCTAGGTGAAATTATTAGAAAGCATTCTATTAATTTTCATTTTTACGCAGATGATACTCAGCTATACATGTCCTTGGAACCAAATGAAACAGATCAACTAGTCAAAATTCAGGGTTGTTTAAAAGACATCAAATCCTGGATGTCCCAAAACTTCCTTCAACTAAACTCAGATAAAACCGAGATTCTTATTGTTGGGCCTAAAAATCTGAGAGAGACACTATTGAGTCAGATAGCCACCCTGGATGGCATAACATTAGCTTCAGATTCTACTGTGAGGAACCTTGGTGTCATGTTTGACCAGGATCTCTCTTTTACATCATACATTAAACAAATCTCCAGAACCGCCTACTTCCACCTTAGAAATATAGTTAAAATCAGAAGCATCCTCTCTCAGAGCGATGCAGAGAAACTGATCCATGCATTTGTTACCTCTAGGCTGGACTACTGTAACTCCTTACTCATAGGATGTCCTAACAGCTCCTTAAAAAACCTACAGCTCATTCAAAATGCTGCAGCCAGAGTTCTGACAGGACTTAGAAAGAGAGATCACATTTCTCCTACATTAGCTTCTCTGCACTGGCTGCCTGTAAAATGTAGGATAGAATTTAAAATTCTCCTACTCACATACAAAGTACTCAATGATAAAGCTCCTTCTTATCTTAAAGACCTTATAGTTCCTTATGCTCCCAGCAGAACACTTCGTTCTCAGAGCGCTGGGCTACTTGCGGTTCCTAGAGTGTTTAAATGTAGAACAGGGGGCAGAGCTTTTAGCTACCAAGCTCCTCTCCTCTGGAACCAGCTCCCTCTTCAGGTTCGAGAAGCTGACACACTCTCCACCTTTAAGATTAGGCTTAAAACCTTCCTTTTTGATAAAGCTTATAGTTAGAGATGGTTCAGGTCACTGGCAATTATTGTTAGTCACGGGAACCATCTCTTAGTTAAGCTGCAATAGACATAGACTGCTGGGGGACTTAATTTATACACTGAGCTCCTCTGTTTCCTTCTACCTCCTCTGTCCCATAACCTCCCATCATTGTCCCATGTTTAACTAACCTTGTCTCTTTCTGTCCAGTAGTTGTGCTTCTCTCCTCTCTCCCCCCCCACCCCCACTCTTTCTCCCTCTCTGTCCTCACCCACAGGTATCATTGGACTCAAAGTTTGGTGTCTGTGATGGGCAGCTGCGGATCCAACCATCCTGCCTGCATCCAGTCCCTGGTTCTACCATCCTGCCTGTGCTCTGTTGTTGCTTGTTGTTGCTTGTTGCTGTTGCTGTGCTTTTCTATCTCTCTATCCTCTCACCCCAACCGGTCGAGGCAGATGGCCGCCCACATCCAGTCTGGTTCTGCTGGAGGTTTCTTCCTCGTTAGAGAGGGAGTTTTTCCTCTCCACTGTTGCTGTCAAATTAAATGCTTGCTGTATGTGGGATTTGTTGGGTTTAGTTGTGTGAGGTTTTAAACCTTACTTTGTAAAGTGCCTTGAAATAACTTTGTTGTGATTTGGCGCTATATAAATAAAATTGAATTGAATTGAATTGAATCTTTTAGGGATCCCTGGAGTGATTTACATAATGATTGGACTGGCTGCCTGGTACTTAAAGTCCTTTAGTTCAGCTTCGCTCATCATTACATCTATCAACTTAATGTGTCCTGTTACCTGTTTTATGTATTTTACACTGCGCAGCATCAGCTTCATTCACAAACAGTACACGATCCTTTATAATAATATTATTATTGAGATTTAATCTCTGTATGTGACCAATCCTTGCGGAAGTAGCGGCCGACCACAATGCACACAGAAAGCTAGTGTGAAGTGTCTTGCTCAAGGACACGCCTGGTGCCAGAGGCTGAAATTAAACCGGGACGTTCTACCTCCTAGGCCGATGCTCGACCTACCTAGTGAGCTACCAGGCCTCAGTTCTCTTGACCCAATGCCTTGTGGGGCGGGTGCCAGAGGCAAGGATCAAGCCGAAGATCATTTGCTGTCTTATTTTATAGTACAAATACGGTACAGTATATGCCTGACTACTATTGTGTTGGTCTTCTTTTTCAAACATAGTGGCATTGACTCCACTAGAACCTTGCAGGTGCTGTGGTCTCTGGTGTCCGCGGGAATTTAAGCCAGATTCTGAATCTGTGTGTATTTGTTGGTGCCACCTTTACGGCCTGTGTGGTGCTGGTAATGAGCCTTGCTCCACAGAAGGGTCCTGTACACTGTTCAATAACTTATGTGGCCACTTGGTGCCAGTATTTCTTTTCATACAAAGCTAACTCAACAGGGCAGTTTGCCAAACTGTAAATCACTGACAACTACAAAAGAACGGAACTATGACAGAATATTGTACAGTAGTTAGTGGTGAAATCAATCAAACACTTCATAACCAGGAGAACTGATCAGGTTTCCCTAAATCTATGTTTGAATACATCTGTGATTTGACCACTCAAACAGCATCATACATGTACTTCCACAGCCAGGTTGGTTCATGGGACCAGTTACTGGCACCACTGGAAGCTGTGTAATGCTTCCTAATAGAGGATTACACTCTTTTTACACCCTTACGCTGTGGAATACAAGTGTTACTTTGAAAAATGGTCATTTGCTCCACAGGGGTCCAGATGAGGAGATGGTGGGAATTAGATGGCGTATGTGGGAGCAGAGAGGTAAGATGAAGGGATAATCCTCTGCTAGTTTTTCCTCTACTTTGTTGCTTTGGTTTGAGACGTCTTTATATTCAGGCCTTTTCACATCATGTTTAGCTTTCACTTACCCAAACTGTGTTCATGAGCCCTAACTCTAAGCAAGTTCATACATATAATACAATATACTGATGTCACACTAAAAATTGTCATTGTGAACTCACTGAAACATTACTTTCTCTGCTTAGACAGGTTATATGAAGTTATTACTTAATTCAACATTTTCTCTCATTGTGAAAAATCCAGAAAATTAAAGCACTTATTTATTATTGCTTCATGAATTTGGACCAGTACCAGTCACAAGCCTATGGAAGCATCTGTATAAAGGCATGTGATGTGTGTCTCTGTCTTTTTCATGATCCGTGTTCGCAAAACAGCCCTTTTCCAGCGTACTAACTAAGTCAGTGTTGTCAGGCTGGGCAGAACGCGGTGACAGGTGTCTCGTCCCTGTTGACCAGAGTCACACATGCAAATGTCACCAGCTGGAGCAAGATGGAGCATGGGCTAGATACATAGAATCAGATGGTGTGTTTATGCTGAAGGAAAACATCTTCACCTCACTCAGATATATAAAGTAAATGGGGCAACGTGGTTTCCACCCTTGTCCATCAGTTTCTGTAGCTCTGTGAAGTGAATGGCAGGATACAGAGCCTGTGTGTGTCTCTGGAGTCATGACTGACTGGCCGTCCTGTGACCGGTGCGGGTGACTCACTGTTAATTTTCCATGTTGGTGCCTTAAAGGCAAAGCCATAAGAGCACCATCACCATCCTCACATTCACAACTCAAAGACTTCAACTAGAAATACGAAGGATGTTATTGCTAAAGCACCAGTTCATGACTAGTCACCTCCGCACCCGGGTGAGCTCAGCACTGAACCCGCTGCAGTTCGCTTATCAACCAGGCATCATCTACCTGCAGCATCGGGCCCTGTCTCACCTGGAGTCTCCTGGGAGAACTGTGAGGGTCAACAGGCTTTCAACACCATCCAGCCATCACTGCTGAGGAGGAAGCTGGAGATGGCAGGCATGGAGCAACATCTGGCTGTTGGACCATCAACTACCTCACAGACAGGCCACAGACTGTGTGTATGATGTGGTAGTCTGGAGCACAGGGGCACCTCATGGGACGGTGCTCTTCCCCTTTCTGTGCACTCTGTACACGTCAGACTTTAAGTACAACTCCCACCACTGTCACCTACAGAAGCTCTCAGACGACCATGAACTGGGTCCTGGACCAGTGCCATTGTTGGATGTGTATGGGAGGGGGCACTTTCAGATACTTGGGTGTTCACCTTAACAATAAAATGGACTGGTTAAAAAACACAGACGCTCTGTATAAGAAGGGCCAGAGTCGCCTCAACCTACTGGAGCTGGCTCTGTCCTGGGCTGCACACTGGAGTCAATAGAGGAGGTGGCAGAGGTGTTCAATCGTTGGTCTGCAAAGTTTTCCTTTAATGTCTCCTTGCTGCAGCAGACAAAAGAATTTCCCCGATGTGGGATGAATAAAGTCTATCTTGTGTTATCTTATCTTAGTCTGCATCTGTCAATGTTAGTGTCTGTTTTCATGAATAATACTCACACACACATCAGACATAGGGTAATGATGTCACACTGCCTAATGGATGTACAATATTTAGTGTTTGGTTGTTAAAATAAAATGCTGATTTATCAGCTCACTGATATATAAAACAAATTACCTCTACAGTACTTACTGTACCGCTAAACACACAACTCAAACACAACTAAGCTTCTGGGAAAGAACCTGTTCATGGCTTTATCTGAGCGGCGCAATCTGAGCCTTGTGTCAAGTTACTGCACTGCAGATGACTGTGTACATGAGGGGATTCAAGGTGTCACATTGCAAACATATATATATATATATATATATTAAAAATGAGGTTTGTTATGCGGGTGCGGGTTGGTTTTCATCCTTCTATGGTTTGGGTATGTTGGATTGGAGCTTTAATGATGATATGATATCATATTTTGGTCGTGAGGCAGACATTTGGACTCAGTGTTGGGCTGAGATGTACGATACTGTAGACTGGCTTTGTTCTGCCCAAGTGAGGACAGAACTGGACAGAGGAATAGAATCACTAATCTCCAGCAGACAAAAAGGCATTCATTTCTGTGCATACACACCAAACACTGCCAGTAATGAAAGAACTAGAATACCGGCTGGAGCGCTAGGCA